>NW_024711096.1:5000-12500 GCF_018991925.1 Homarus americanus | reverse complement strand
CTGTTACTGCTGTTGTGTGGCACTGTTACTGCTGTTGTGTGACACTGTTACTGCTGTTGTCTGGCACTGTTACTGCTGCTATATGGCACCGGTACTGCTGTTGTGTGGCACTATTATTTATTGCTGTTGTTTGGCACTGTTACTCCTGTTGTATGACACTATTCTCTGAGCTATATTGATGCCACATATACACACATATATAGAACATATATATATATATACGTAAATGTATGGGTAATCAAGAAGACGTTTACTTAAATATAGTGAAATACGTGAATAAATGAATAAACGGGCATATTATTTGTTACGTATAAATATATATAGACATTAATGTGCCTGCATGGGTAAGTGGCAATATGAAAGATATACATAAATTCATACACAAACATACTTACTTTTATGGAGTGAGGGAAATATGAAGTATACATACAAATATATAGTTTCATGTGTATATATTTACATAAATATATAAAACCAAGAGGCTAGTGTGTTGTGGGTCGTTGAGGGAGATGGTGTAAAGGTTTGAGGGAGGAGAGTGTGAGGCAACCGTGGTAGTGATCATGTTGCCTCACCACTGAGTCAAGGAACGTGTTGAGAGTCGTGAAACATGTTCAGTCACAGAACATGTTGTGAGTCAAGGATAATGTTGACTCAAGGGACGTATTGTGAGTCAAGGAACATGTTGAGAGTCAAGGAACGTGTTGAGAGTCAAGGAACGTGTTAGGAGTCAAGGAACATGTTGTGAGTCAAGGAACATTTTGAGTCACGGAACGTTTTGTGAGTCAAGGAACATGTTGAATCAAGGAACATGCCGAGTCAAGGGACGTATTGCGAGTCAAGGAACGTGCTGTGAAATCAAAGAACGTGTTACTCTCTCTCTCTCTCTCTCTCTCTCTCTCTCTCTCTCTCTCATTTATGTATTCAGATTTTTATCTCATCAAGTAATGGTTGACATCTAGCGCAGTATCCAGCTACATAACTCGCTATCACTGTATGGTCGTGCTGCCTCCCTCACACTACACCATGTTTATCATTCCTTCAGGGGAATCGTCTTGCAACGTTCGGATTGTGTATTGAGTTCAGCTGTTTGCCTTCACTTTGCAGGACACAACTTTATAGGAGCGTGAAGCAGTAGAGCGTATGGAACCGGGAATTCATGTTCATCCTCCGTGCACGTTTGTACCAAGACCCTGTAATATAGTAGTGTTTTCTGAATGGTTTCCTGTGATTCACGCGAGGTCCTGTGTGGGGTGGAGGGTAGGGGGGGGGGGGCGCCTATATATGACATTCTGTCGGAAAAACATTTTTACGAAATATATGTTTATATAGAATAACATTGATTGAGTATATATCGTATACATTTTATCGATTATTGTACAATATATTGATATAATGTTTATTCTCTATAGTTAATTATATAAAGGGAGTTGATATTTTATTCGTCCATTGCTAATGTAGGGGACCTGTTTATTGCTGTGATGTTGTTTGTCTGTCTGTACATTCATACTCCCCGTGGTTCTGTACGTAGATGTTTAATTAATTTTTATGTGTTTAGTTTTCTTAAAGCTTTTAGACCATTGAGTCCTTGTGGTTATTTTATGATTACAAGGACGACGCCAAAAAAAACTCTTCAGTCTAAGGATTATTGTATTATTCTCTAAACATTTCTCTACGATACCTGTTGTTGTTGTTGTTGTTGTTTACTGGTTTTGTACTCTGACTTACTGGTACAAGTTTAACAGCTGGATTAAGCTGGATTAAGCAACATATATTCTGTATGAACTTTGGTAACGTGTATTTATTTATGTATGTATGTACTGTATTTATGTATGTAGGTAGGTAGGTAGTCGGCAGCTACCAAACAGGGAGGTACTACCGCTTGGGAAGATATATTGACCAAGTCCCAGGTTGCTGATCTGACTTTCTGTCTCATTTACACACAATTGCAGGGTCTCAATTGTATCTCTTACTAGTGACAACACAATATACTGCATATCGTTTCCCACTCTTGGTTTATTTTTGTTTTAATTATTTATGGTTATTATTATTATATTTATTATTTTATTTTTTATTATAATTTTTATTTGGTTTTATTAATTATTATTATTATTATTATTATTATTATTATTATTATTATTATTAGTATTAGTATTATCATTATTATAATTATTATTATTATTATTGTTATTGTTATTATTATGATTATGATTATTATTATTATTATTATTATTTTAATTATTATTATCATCATCATCATCATGATCATTATCATTATCCTTATCCTTATCCTTATCATTATTATTATTATTATTATTATTATTATTATTATTATTATTATTATTATTATTATTATTATTATTATTATTATTATTATTATTATTAAATTTTTTTTTTTTCACCCCCTTGGCCGTGATCTGGGTCAGTGACCTGTGTCCGGGTGGGTTAATCCCAGTAACAAAAAAAGAAATATGTATGTATGTATGTATGTATGTATGTATGTATGTATCATGCATGTATTTTTAGCAGATTTCTCTTCTAATTGTATTGATTCATGATCAACAATATAGAAATAATTTTTGTTTATTATTTGTGATTTTATTTAAGTTTTTTGTACATGTCTGCTTTACCAGTTTCCTTCATATCATAAATGTGTTTGTTTTTCTTGCAAAATGTGTGTGTGTGTGTTTATTTACGTCATGGGCGTTTTATTCATCCTTACTTATGGGTTTTCCTCTTAATGGGAGGGTTTTTTCCCTTGCTTATGGGTTTTCCTCATCATGGGCGTTTTATTACCTATGGGTTTTCTTCTTAATGGGCGTTTTATTCATCCTTACTTTGGATTTTCCCTCGTCATGGGCGTTTTTATTCATCATGGGCGTTTTATTCACCCATACTTCTGGGTATTCTTCGTTATTCATTTCGTGGCTGATTATGCGTTTCTTCATTCTCCTTTCCTTCCCTTTTCAACCTTACTCATTTCGCAACAGATTGGAGGATCAGTTTTTCATCTACTCTCCAACACCGACTCCACTAGGAGACCCAGAGGCCTTGTGACGTGAACATGAACGGCCGTCGAAAGGGAGAAAGAAACAACTATGTGTAGCTATTTTTTCCCTCGGCTTTTTTTTTCCTCGGCTTTTTTTTCCTCGGCTTTTTTTTCCTAACTCATGGTAATGTTGGAGTTAGTGTAGGAGTGTAGGACTGAGCGTTGGAGTGAGTTGGAGTGAGTGTTGGGATGAGTGTTGGGATGAGTGTCGGAGTGAGTGGCGGAGTGAGTGAAAGAGTGTTGAACTGAGCGTTGGAGTGAGTTGGAGTGAGTGTAGGAGTGAGTGTAGGAGTGAGTGTTGGACTGAGCGTTGGAGTGAGTTGGAGTGAGTGTAGAAGTGAGTGTTGGAGTGAGTTTTGGAGTGAGTGTTGTAATTAGTGTTGTAGTGAGTGTAGGAGTGAGTGTTGGAGTGAGTGAAAGAGTGTTGGACTGAGCGTTGGAGTGAGTTGGAGTGAGTGTAGAAGTGAGTGTTGGAGTGAGTTTTGGAGTGAGTGTTGTAATTAGTGTTGTAGTGAGTGTAGGAGTGAGTGTTGGAGTGTTGTAACGAGTTGGAGTGACTGTTGGGGGTGAATTATGGAGTAAATGTTGGAGTGATTGTTGGGGTGAGTGTAGGAGCGAGTTGGAGTGTTGGAGTGAGTGTTGGCGTCAGTGTTGGAGTGATTGTTGGGGTGAGTGTAGGAGCGAGTTGGAGTGTTGGAGTGAGTGTTGGCGTCAGTGTTGGAGTGATTGTTGGGGTGAGTGTAGGAACGAGTTGGAGTGTTGGAGTGAGTATTGGCGTCAGTGTTGGAGTGATTGTTGGGGTGAGTGTAGGAACGAGTTGGAGTGTTGGAGTGAGTATTGGCGTCAGTGTTGGAGTGAATCTTGAAAGGCAAATAATGAACTGGTTGGGTTCAGATACTCAGAGGTTCGTATGAAGAGTACCTGTGGTAGGTAAAGGTATAACACTTACCTTAACTAAATCATTTCACCTAAAATGTCAAAAAGAAAAAAAAATTCATAATTATACCTCAACCATAACTAAATACGTCATCTGAACACCAATTAGGTTACACAATTAAGTTAGAGAAGAATACTTAGAAAGATTGACTGACTTAATTTTGTATTTTTAACTTGTACTGAGTGAACAAAATCTCCTTATGATCGACTCAGTGTAATTCCAAACCTAATTGCATTCATATGTAATTAGTGACAAAATTACAGATTCTGAACGATAATTCGACCAGTTGTTAAGAGTTGTGAATTAGGTTTGTTTTAAAGATTGGTGATTAGACAGAGCAGTAAGGGGTGACGGAGTGAACGGCACACAAGTTATTTTGACGGGTATCTCGAAGACGGGAAACAGATATATAAAATTACACATATGAAGAAACTTAAGTTGTTGCTTGAAGTTATATTGGCGGTAAATATTTTCATTGACTATTCTTTTTTTCTTCTTTGTGAAATTGGATTTGTGTGAGAAAATATTAATAATCTACATGCGAATTGAATCGTTGTATCTCGTTTTACATTATTATTATTATTATTATTATTATTATTATTATTATTATTATTATTATTATTATTGTTAGTGTTAGTGTTGTTTATTCATAATTCATTTAACCAATAAATTCATGAATCAGTTACGTAATTACATATCATACTTACTAATTTAGCATCACACGAATCATTGTAAAAACGTAACGACAGAGTGATAGATGGAGACAGCTGAAAGGATAACTAGACCGTGACCCTGGACCCCAAAAGTAGCCAAGACTTTCCATATTGAAATCGCGCGTAGGTTAGGTTAGGTTAGGTTAGGTTAGGTTAGGTTAGTGTCCAGTCACCAACAAAAGTCTTGACGCCTCTCCTCCTGAACCACGAACCCCGGGATTCAGACTCGTGAACCCGAAGTAGTAGACACTGATAAAATATATTGCTCATAAATGTTTCGGATTCATGACGTTTCGTGGTTCAGGAGGAGAAGCGACCGGACTTTTCTTGGTGACTAGACAGCATTTTATGTTAGGCTAAGTTGTATTAAGCTACTCTAGGCGAGGTAACAATAAGTTAGCTTAGATTAGAACAAGTTAAAATAGATTTTTATTTTTAGACTAGAATATCTCATGACTAAGTTAGGTTAGATTAAGTTTCTTTGGGTTTAGTTAAATTCTAGCCCCGGAATATACAGTATAGTCGGCTTTGTTGTAACTCATAAACACACCCACATAATGAAACCCAACCACAACACAATTGCCACACACACACACACACACACACACACACATACACACACACACACACATACACACACACACACGAGTCTATTGTGTAAGGAGAGAGAGAATGAATACGACATTGTTAGGATGCCTTAGAGAAGTTTACAAAGGGAAAATGTTGAAAGTTAATTTATGCAAAAACAGAGTTGCCTTACTGGAGTACGTACTGTGTTTGAAGACAGTGTGGTCAGGGACAGGGGTAGGATATGGAGTCATTTGAAGTATAATACATTTGGTTGCACTCCTAATAGACCCCATTCCTAATAGACCCCATTCCTAATAGACTACATTCATAATAGACCCCATTCCTAATAGACCCCAGTCATAATAGACCCCCCATTCCTAATAGACCCCATTCCTAATAGACCCCCCATTCATAATAGACCCCAGTCATAATAGACCCCCCATTCCTAATAGACCCCAGTCATAATAGACCCCCCATTCCAAATAGACCCCATTCCTAATAGACCCCAGTCATAATAGACCCCAGTCATAATAGACCCCACCCCCCATTCCTAATAGACCCCAGTATAATAGACCCCATTCCTAATAGACCCCCAGTCATAATAGACCCCATTCCTAATAGACCCATTCCTAATTGACCCCATTCTAATAGACCCCATTCCTAATAGACCCCATAATAGACCCCATTCCTAATAGGGCCCATTCCTAATAGACCCCCATTCCTAATAGACCTCATAATGAACCCCATTCTAATGGGCCCATTCTAATAGACCCCATATGGACCCCATTCTAATAGACTCATTCCTAATAGACACATTCCTAATAGACCCCATTCCTAATAGACCCCAGTCATAATAGACCCCCATTCCTAATAGACCCCATTCCTAATAGACCCCATTCCTAATAGACCCCATTCCTAATTGACCCCATTCCTAATAGACCCCATTCCTAATAGACCCCATTCCTAATAGACCACATTCCTAATAGACCCCATTCCTAATAGACCCCATTCCTAATAGACCCCATTCCTAATAGACCCCATTCCTAATAGACCCCATTCCTAATAGACCACATTCCTAATAGACCCCATTCCTAATAGACTACATTCATAATAGACCCCAGTCCTAATAGGCCTCAGTCTTAATAGGCCTCAGTCTTAATAGACCCCAGTGCTAATAGGTTACATTCCTAAAAGGCCCCAGTCCTAATGGACCCCAGTTCTAATGGACCCCAGTTCTAATGGACCCCAACTTACCCAACCTAAAGTTTTAGTATTAGGGCTCATGGTGATTGTCTTCATGCCGCAATATTCAGGTTAGGTTAGGTTAGGTTAGGTTAGGTTAGGTTAGGTTAGGCAAGGCATTAATGCTCAGGTTAAATTAGGGTTTTTTGGACCGGGACCCGTGTAAGCATAAGGGAGATAGAGTGACGGGTTTATTGGACCACCCTTATGAGGGTTGATAATTAGAGGTCTCCAAGGTACAGTAGGTAGAGGAACATAAGGCCACTGGGGGTGAATAATGTGTACAATACAGGTGAGGAATGAGCCGAGTTAGGGGAAGCAGTGAGTGGGAAGCCACGAATTGAATAAAAGATCAGTTTTAAGGGAATTATTTTAATAATATACAGTGGAAAAAGTGTTGTTTATATATATGTTGTTTAGACGTAACATAACATGCGTATAATTGCTTATAAAAGTAAACAGATACTAATAATTATTCTCAGGTGGACAGTATTATGATAATGTCGTTGTTAAAGTTGTCTTGTCATTAATGATAGAGGGTTTTATATTTTTTCAGTATACAGTACTTGGTCTGTAATGACCCGTGGTGTGAGTTACTTGTAGATCCTGGCGACGTCTTGTTAATTTGTTAGTTATGTGTGTGTGTGTGTATTCTTGTGTATAATAATAATAATAATAATAAATATAATAATAATAATAATAATAATAATAATAATAATATTATTAATAATGGTTGCCCCTCGTGTAACGAGGATGGCCAGCCCAAGGGCCACCTAGGCGTGAATTTGTTTTAAGGTTAGAAGCTGTCGCCAACACAACAACCACACTCTAAGTTAACGAGCTGCATGACCCAATGTCAAGGAACAGTCAGAGAAGACCGGACACCTCACCAACTGCACTGGGTAGATAGAGGCAAATGGTGTAAGAAACTTGACCGTAGTTTCACCCTGCCCGGGATCTAACCCGGGTCTGCTCACTTGCTAGGCGAGCAT
>NW_024711095.1:0-5952 GCF_018991925.1 Homarus americanus | reverse complement strand
ACCAAATTCCAATCAGTTCATATATATATATATATATATATATATATATATATATATGTATATATATAATATATATATATATATATATATATATATATATATGTATATATATATATATATATACATATATATATTGATATACAGGGAAAATGGAAACAACAATTACCATAGCTTTCGTCTTTATTCAAGACATCTTCAGAGGCAACTGGATTACATGGACAGAGAGGCTTAAATATACAGGGTGACCTAAAACATGAGTCAGGTCATAATGATGACATCCACTAATCACACCAACATACCGTGAGGAGCTTTAAGAAGAAGTGATGACGTGACTAGACAGGTCAGGTCGAAAAAAGGACCCTAAAATAACTATCATACATCAAGATCAAAAGGTTTTCAAAGCATTTTAACTTGGGCCACAGACAAATAAATTTATGTAACATATTATCAGTTTTGACACTGACATCACTAAGGTTTATTGATTTTAATTCCTTAATCAAACTAGCTTCAACCAAATCTTTGACACAAGATGATTTCTTCCTAGCTTTTTCCAAGCAATGGGGTGATTATTATTCTAACATGAACGAACAAGGCACTTTTCAGATGCAGTTCTGATATTATACTTATGTTGTTTGATTCTGAGCTGCAGTGTTTTTCCCCTGTTGACCTACATAATTACAATTACATTTGCTACATGGAATACAATACACACTTCCATTACATTCAAACTTGGGCTATTCCATTATTAACATATTGGTAAATGGTTGAGTCATACTTGAAAACAACATTAATATTTAGAAGCTTGAGGACCGAACTAACGGGACAATTCATCAGATAGGGCAGAGTAAAATATTCAATTAGTGCAAGGAACTTGTCTGGTTTGAGAGGAATGAAAAGGATTTTTAGCCCTTTTAAAGCAACGAGCAGCAAAACAGAAGAAGGTACCCAAGTTTATGTGCAATAGAACGAATGTTTAAATTCATAATCCAATAAATTCAGGGTCACAAATACGCAGACATCTTAGGAACATAGCAGAAAAAAACTGACATTTTGGTGATTCAGTAGATAGAAACTGTCTACCTGTGTGGGCTTTCTATATATCTGAAAGCATTGCCTTGTTCGTTCATGTTAGAAATAATAATCACCCCATTGCTTGGAAAAAAAGCTTGAAGTATTCAAATCATCTGTCACAGAAAGACTTCTGGTTGAAGCTAGTTTGATTAAGGAATTAAAATCAATAAACCTTAGTGATGGTCAGTTCAAAACTGATAATATGTTATAAATTTATTTGTCAGTGGCCCAAGGTTAAAATGCTTTGAAAACCTTTGATCTTGATGTATGATAGTTATTTTATTGGGTCACCATAAGTCCATCTTAAAACTCCTCTATGTTGGTGTGGGGATTAGTGGATGTCATCATTATGACCTGACCTCATGTTTAGGTCTGCCTGCTAAGCCTCTCTATTCCATATAATCCAGTTGCCTCTGAAGATGTCTTGAATAAAGAAACGAAAGCTAAGTACTCCGTTGTTTATTTTCCCGTGTGATTTTATCAAATTTATCTTATCCACGTTTTCATTGGATTTACATAAAATATATATATATATATATATATATATATATATATATATATATATATATATATATATATATATATATATAATTGGAAAATTACGTATACATTTCGGTTTCAGGTTGATAGGCACAGAAAATTATGCCAAACTTTAAATAATGTTGATCAAAGTTGTTAAATCACACTGCAGGCACAACCGTCTTTCTTTAAAAGCTTTGTCTTGAGCACTGTGGGAGAATTTGAATGAAACAAACCCTCAGCAATGCAAAGCCTGATGCAATCATATCTCTAAAACATATCTCTAAAATTAAGTTCCTCCCACACAGAATAAGCAGTACGATTGTTTGGGCAGTTTCTAACTCTCCATAAGTTAGTACAGAATCTTGACATCAGAAAATGTCGTGGAAAAGGAAGAATACATTTCTTCTTGGCAGATTAGACTGGCATGGTGACGCCACCAGACGACTCTGGAAAACACTACAACATTGCACACACAGTACCGGCACACTATTCACAACAGGAAAAATGCCAGCAGACAGTTCATGCCAGGATATTTCAGCATCAAATATACAGTAATTATTCGATAATTCGTCAGCATACAAACTTAAGAAAATTCATACGTGGTATAAACCCCCAAAAATAGTTCATCAGGTTAGCTGGCTGCACGTTTTGTTTTAGTGTTAATCCCTAAGCTTATCCACGCACTGTATTCCAATTGGGTATAATTTGAAAGGAAAATAATTACACTGCCTTCAGTTTATGAATCAATTTAATGGTATATATACACTTGCTTTAACAACATTAATTATTAATATATATATATATATATATATATATATATATATATATATATATATATATAGATAGATAAAATCACACAGGAAACAATGGGCACCTTAGTTACAGAGCACGAAGAACATAACATGACAATGATAGTGACCTGGAAGGGTTCATATATCAGTAACATGTTCGTGTCGTATGTGCCCAGTAGAGAGTTACCGTGGGCCTCCATGCCCAGGAGTGGAAAATCAAATATTACACTATAAGTGTGTCAAATGAGAAGTAACAGTCACATGTAATTGGTTTTTGAAATATGTAGTTAAATTAAACACGATTTTTTCATATAGTTACCATGAATGATGGGAAATAAAAGAATATAGATGGGGTGTGGTGGAAAGCGCTGTAAGTGTGGATTCACTAGGTGGTTTGGAAGTGTTTATTTCCATTCAGTACCTTTACAACCTACAGTAATTTTTCTTCTTGTTCATATATAATGAAGATAATGCAGAGTATAAAATGCCATATACAATATTTATACATAATATCATCTATACAGCTGTGCTATGACTGTGTGCTCAAATGCGTGTGTTGCCTGGTGATAGCTAGAGTGGGCCCCTCCAGAAAGAACACTGTACTAACCTCAACACCGACAGGTGGGCTAGAGAATATGGTTTCGAGTGTACCAATTTTTCTGCTTGAAACTGTTGTAAAAAACTAGTCATCTCAAATAAATCTAGTAGCCATAGTGATAAACTACCTCTGCCCACATATATTGCACTTGTATTCACTGATTTACTGTAATAGCTTGGGGAGAGAGAATCATTGTTTTTTGTATTTTCTTTAACTATTTTATTTAATTCTTGTATTCCTTTCCTCCCTACACCCCCCCCCAACAAATTGCTAGCCCATATGCCTATGATTATATTTGGTTTTACACCCTTACTGGCAGCAAAATCGAGCATAAATAATAATAAAAGAGAGAGAGGAAGAAGAGGATAATTAAGAATAATTATAATAAATTGTTAATAATACAGATAGGAATATATAAAAATAATGACTACATGAAGAAGATTCAAGTGGCTAACTGAGAGACAGTGTGCGAGGAGAAAAAATCAGGACATATGGCAGAATATTGTCTAATACACCAGTGAAGTGGTCTTGTAGTGGATCTCTACTGCAACCATGTGCTTAACCAGCGAGCTGCTCAGGAGGGGGTCACCACCTGCTACGTCTACCCAAGCAACAAGATCAAAGCAACTGCGAGTTCCCAGGGTTTACTTCCAGCTACTGTGTATATAAGCTCTCAGTTTCTCCATTGAGATGCATTCTGCCCTACGTTCCTGAAACACACCTCCTCCCAAGCAAGCTCCTGCTCTCATTCAACCGGGAGGACAGCAACATGCAACATCTCCTCTAACGAAGGTCCTGCACAGATACCTCCTCAAGCACACTCACTACGTGCACTCTGACAAGACACCACGGTCTCCAGCACCAGACTATCTTGTATATAATATATTTTCATATAATAAAACCACCACCAGAGCTCCCATCCATCCATCCTGAAAGCAGACAACATAACATCATAGAAACTGGCCACGGAACGCACTCTACTGGGATGGAGGAGGAACAGATCTCTCTCTGACTTTCAACACAACGTCGAGACTGGTGGAATCTGTCTGGGAAGCAATCCTCATCAGCTCACAAACTACTGATGAACCAGAATTCTCTCCTCCTTGCCCACAGAAGTCGCCCGCATGCATGCAGTTCTTCCCAGCCTCCAGAAAACAAAGAATTCCTTTTACGTGCGCCAGCTGCTGGTATTATCGACGGGACTTCTCTGGGAGATGCTGTTTCAAGACTCCACAAGCGCAGACAGACTTCCCGAACCTATCTCGCCAGCTTCACTTTAAAAGCTCCCCACACACAAGTACGGTAGCATCACCCTGTCCGCGGTAGATTCACACTGGAGTCGACGCCTGAACTTTCACATAGCCGCAGTAAGATGAATATTCAGAATACACTGCTGTGTGCTGTGCTGCAATCCACTCCCGGTGCGCACCTCCACTTAGACCCTTTTTAGTCAACCTGATCAGCGGCTCTCAGAGAAGTAGCATTCCACCAGAAGCAGAAGAACTTATCAGGTTGCCTGGGCGCAGCAGGATGGGACACCATTGAACAAACTCTGCTCCTCCATGTCTTGGCTTCTTCATTTCACATCACCATGTCCCCTGTACTACGCTTTTACCGTCTGCTAAGACCCTGCGCCAGCCCCCGCTTTTCGTATGCAACGCTATAACAATTTGCCAGCATCAACGTTTGGCGCTAAACAGACGCTGGCGGGGCTCCTGCAACTGCAATGACAACATCGATGGAACTGGTGAGCGCCATAACCTGACATATCGAAGCACATCACGCCTTACTTCTGACACTTTAAACATCACTTGAAACCGCGACTACTACCAGGCTTTTCACATTAGGCGGTTTTGCATTTCAAGGCTACTACGCACACGCCAGCCTTCCCACCGCCTGGTGCAGTCTCCATATTGCACGCCCAGAGCACCATCATACAACATTTCTGCATACCCTCGCTTGTCCCTATCAGGCTCACTACGACGACCCCGCAATAAACCTATTGTTGAATGCCCACCCGGCCCCCTCCACCTGCCGGTGATAGAAGCACCACATTCCTCATCAGTACAGCACTCATTGCTCCTTCTGCTTCTCCCCAGATCCTCGGCCTCAGACAAGGCCGTCTCCGCAACAGCTGATGATCCACACCCTGCCGTTATGTCTCACATGTGAGATGCAACCCTGCCGATAACAAGTCTTCTGCAGCGCGGAGGGAGTATTGGCGGTAGTTCTCCCGTACAACTGCGTATCCGCAGTGTTGACAGTATCCTTTAACCAGCTGTGACTGCTCGGGGGGGTGGTGTACCCTACTACGTCTACCTAACCTTGAGGTCAAGCAGCCGGCGGTTCTGGAGCTACCTGGCTTTGCCTCCTCCAAATAAGCTCCTCGCTGTCAGCTCTCATTCAATGGAGGACAGCAACACTATTATCTCTCTAACGGCTTCCTGCGGATCACCTCTCAAGCACGCGCTACTCACGAACGTGCCTCTTAGGCAAGCTAAACACTCTCCAGCATGAACTGGCCCTGTAAATAATATATTTTATATAAGAAAACCTCCACCTAGAGTTTCCATCTCATCCATCCTGAGTTAACAAACCAATAAGCATATAACTTGAAATACACCACCAGATCTCCTTTACATGATATATACATCTGAGTCCTCCATTGCTACCCTTTACTATTCCACCATTTTGACCCAACAATCACCGTCTACATTTGGCGATAACTGATACCGTTAGACTTTACTTTTAATGTTATTAGCGGCTGTGTTTGGTAGTGTAACAATAGAATGAGGCTCGTAGCTTTACTTACAGTGCATATGAAAAAAATTAGACTGAGAAAGTTTTACCCCCATTAAAAGAAGCCTACTAGTCCCCAAAATATATCTTTTAAACTTTAAAAAAATTAATAAAACTTCATGACTTTTCTAATTCCTTTGATGAAGCCTTTCTATACTAACTGGCTTCTAG
>NW_024711094.1:0-26080 GCF_018991925.1 Homarus americanus | reverse complement strand
GAAAGCAAATCCAATGGCCTAGGCAGCCTAAGCAGACACCAATGAACCATAAAAAACTTGTTGGTGGTCAGGAAATCTGATAAGTTTAATTTGGGAAGCTATTGGAATACAACCATGGAATCGACATTCTGATCGCTTGTGTTCGACTGAAAAGACACTTCATTCTCAAAATTCTCTATATTTAAACTCAAAATATATAACATACTATTTTTCACCAATTTTACACACAAATAATTGTAGCATTAAAATCCCCCCCACCAAGAAAAGGGGTGGGTTGACTATTGATAGAGAGGGTCTCTACTCATCATCACTCTGGTCACTCTCATCGTCACCATAGAACAACCAGACACATCAGTGTAACTGAGCCCTGCCTTCTTACAGGATTATCTAGCAGAATGGCATTGCAATTTAGATGTGCACTTGACCAGATGGAGAACAGGTGTTGGTGCTGGCAACTGCATGGTTATGATGAAAGTCTACCCAATCCCATCTTGTTTCCACCCCAAAGTCTGTAGGAGATGGAAACAGGCGTCACAGAAGTGTCAAGGTCAGCCAAGGCTCTTACAATGCTGTCACTTGCATCTTGGAATGCCTTCAAAATGCATGCTTCCCTTGCCAGCAAAATTACCAGTGTTATCATTGCCGATTTCATTGGACCCAAGGTATCATAGATGGAACCGAGTGGAATGGTTCAACTCTGTCTTCAAGTTCTAGTGGCAAAGGCTGAGTCCTTGCAAATTCCTGGATAGTGTCACACAGCCTGAATGAATATATCTGTGTTAGGAGAGCAGATTTTCGTGCTTTTAGCCCCATAAGCTGTGGCATCAGTAGCATGCAAGATCAGGTTGGTATTGGCCTCTTCACGATCACTGTCTAGGTAGCTCTTATCAGTGTGGGTTGCTCTGCACTGGATGCCCCATGCAGGCTACAACAACTGGATGCCCCATTGCATGTGCCTTCCCCAGGATCTTCTTGGCAAAGTAGCCCATCAGTTCCTTCTTGGGGTCACCATGAGACAGCAGCCTCCTCATGTGAAGCTTTACTATGTTCATCAAATCTGTGATGTGATAGGCTACTGCTGTCTGTGTCCCATCTTCTGTTTCTGGTAGCCTGCTTCAGTGAATGCTTGACATTGTCTCTCTTGAAAATCACTTGCATTTCGTCCATTTAGCTGTACAGTACTTATTAAGGTTACAGGGGGTAAAGTGGTCTGCCAGCTGATGACAATTCAGGATGCAGGAGAGCATACCCATTGACTGACTTTCGCACATTCCATCTACTGTACTAGAGCAATGTCTGCCTCATGGTCAGCCAGCATGCTGTCATCATCTGGCCCTGGGTCATTGCTCTCTGCTGTTGGCACACTCTCCAGGATGGCTATCAAATCACTCTTCGTGTGGCAGTGCAGCATTTCTCAATCAGCAGCAAAGAAAGAGCTCATAGCTGCCAACAGTTTCCTTGAGGTTAATGTCTGGCTGGGACTTGTACACAACCAGCATTTAACCGAAGAGGTTTCAATCTTCTTTGAGCTACACCGGTTTCTATCCCAGACTGAGCTTCACTAGCTTCCTTGTGATTTTCCAAG
Organism: Homarus americanus; assembly: GCF_018991925.1. Lineage (NCBI taxonomy): Eukaryota > Metazoa > Arthropoda > Malacostraca > Decapoda > Nephropidae > Homarus > Homarus americanus. The sequence continues at coordinate 24,495 of NW_024711094.1, read as the reverse complement.
AATTTAGCTAACATCTCTTCATAGGAGCCCACAAGTTGATTGCATTTATACTTATTTGGATGTGGGCGAAGACTTCAAACAACTGCTGGCCAATAGTGCTCTGTTCGTACAGGTCTTGGGTTAACCTCTGCGGCATTACTGCCTTGGACACCAAGTTAAAGAGCTCATATCTGTCCTCAGTGAAAGGGCTGGTGAAGCCTTTCAGAGGGAAAGTTAGGTTGTCAATGCTCTTCTCTTGTCTCCTCTTGGCCAAGGCGCCTAGTGCGTGGTGGCTAGTATTGACAGCTGGGTACAGTCCAGTCATTTCTTGAGCTTCCTGTGCTAGTCTGGCACGTTCTGGCGAGATCAGGAAGAATTTTTTTACAGGCGTTTGAGTTCAAGGTGATACCAACCAAGCTGCCTGCAACTTTCATTGAGAAATTAATATGCTCCAGCACAGAAATGCACATTTGGGTTCTTATTCACCATCGGTTGCCGTTAAATATGAATTCTCTATGAATATCGTCAGTAGTTGAGTTTGTTGTGAGTGAAATAATACTTGAAGTCTTTGTAGCTTTAAGGTGAAGGTTCCAGTCTCTGGTTCTGACTGATCTGATGAACTGGGGCATATTCATCACCATCTACTTGTACCGGCACATCATAACAAACAGTGGCTTTCGACCCTCATGAGAGTCAAACTCTGTCATCTTCTCCATAACCTTCAGACTCCATCTCGTGCACCATGTGCTCGTGTGCTTTCTTAATCTTCTCACAGCTGCCATCAGCACATGCCTGTCCAGTAGCTCTGGGTAATGCTGGAAGAAGCCTCTCAGGGATGGAAGCGCCCCCAGAGGCTCTCCTAGGGACAGTGGCACTCCCAGGGGCCCTCTTAGGGAAGGTGGCGCCCCCAGGGGTCCTGTCAGGGGCGCTGGATCCCCCAAGGGATTTCACCGGGAAAGCTGCTCTCCCCGGGCCCCTCCCAGGGACGATGGCACCCATGGGGGCCCTCGCAAGGACGGCGAAGCCTCCAGGGGTCCTGCCAGGGTGCTGGCGCCCCCAAGGGCTCTCGCAGCTACAGCAGCGCCCCCACAGGCCCTCTCATGGACGAAGGCGCAAACAGGGGCCCTCCCAGGGACGGCAGCACCATCAGGGTCTCTCCCAGGAACAGTGGTACTCCCAGGGATGGGAGCGCCCACAGGGGCCGTCTCAGTGACGGTGGTGCCCCCATGGGCCCTGGCAGTGGCGCTGGTGCCCCCACGGGCTCTTTATATTGACAGCAGTCCCTTACTTAACTATGATTGGTGGATTATTCTTTTACCCACCAACTTACAGCCAATAGGAGAAGAGAGCACCCAGTCAACACAGCACCACAACTTATGTTTTCCTGTTGATATTATTCTTCACCACCTTCTTCAGAAAGCGATGATACCGGAAATGCGATGGGCGGCGACCTTAGAGGCCCTTCCAGCGGCTGCAGCACCTGCCAGGGGAACTCCTAGGTGCGGCAGCTACCCCAGGGTCCCTTCCAGAGGCGTCAGTGCCTGATAGGGGCGCTGGCGCCTCCAGGGGCTCTCCCTGTGACAGCCGCCCTCCCAGGGGCCCTCCCAGGGATGGCGGCATTCTTGGGAGTGATTTATTAGGACAGTGGCGCCCCCAGAGGTCCTCCCAATGACAGCAGTGCCCCCAGAGGCCTCCCAGGGATGGCGGCAGCTTCAGGGATCCTGCCTGGGGCACTGGTGCCTCCATTGGCTCTCCCAGGGACATCCGTGCTCTCAGATCATTTCCCAGGGATGGCAGAGCCTCAGGGGCTCTCCTGTGGATAGCAGCGCTTCTAGGATCTCTCCCAGAGACGGCGGTGCTCACTGGGGCTCTCCCAGTGACACCCCTGCTCCCAGGGGCCTTTTCCATGGACAGTGGCGCCCCCAAATGCCTTCCCATAGACGGCGGCGCCCCCAGGAGCCCTGACAGGAGCGCCGGCAACTCAGGGGCCCTCCCAGTGATGGCGGCGCCCCCAGTTGCCTTCCCAGGGACAGCGGCGCTCCCAGGGGCCCTCTAAGAGAAGGCGGGGCCATCAGGGCCCTGTCAGGGGTGCTGGATCCCCCACTGGCTTTCTCAGGGACAGCTGCGCTTTAGGGCTCCCTCCCAGGGATTGCAGCGCCCCCAGTGGCTTTCCCATAGACGAAAGCGCCAAAAGGACCCTAACGGGCGTCGGCGACTCGGGGGCTCTTCCAGTGAGAGCCACGCTCCAAGGGGCCCTCCCATGGACGGCAACGCCCCCTGTGGCCTTCCCAGGGACGGCTGTGCTTTCAGGGGCTCTCTCAGGGACGGTAGCACCAACAGGGCCCTGTCAAGGGCTTTTCCAGGGACAGCTGCAATCCCAGGAACCCACTCAGGGACGGAAGTGCCCCCAGAGTCTCTCCTAGGGACAGTGGCACTCCCAGGGGACCTCTGAGGGAAGGTGGTGTCACCATTGATTTGGGGCGCCGACTCCCATAGGAGGACCTATTGTGAGCCACAGGCCTTGGCAGGGTCCCTGATAGCAGTGGCGCCCCATAAAGAGGCCTGGGGGAAGCCACCGCCTCTGGAAGGGCCCCTGAAGGCGCCTCCGCCGATGGCAGGGCCTCTGGGAGCACCACGGTACCTAGGAACGTACCTGGAAGCGCCCCCGTCCCTGGAAAGGCCCCAGGGATCATGGCTGTTTCTGTGAGGGCCCCTAGGGTTGCCAGCACACCTAGCAGGGCCCATGGGGCGCCGCCGTCCCTGTGAGAGTCCCTAGGCGTGTTGCCGTCCCTGTGAGGTTCCCTTGGAGCGTTGCCGTCCCTGAGAGGCCCATGGAAGCTCGGAGGTTCCTAGAGGAGCCCCTGTGGATGCCGCCTTCCCTGAGAAGGCCCCTAGGATTAAAGATGTCCCTAAGAGTGTCCCTGGAGGAACCAGCACCCCTGACAGGACCCATGGGGGCACCGCCGACCCTGAGAGGGCCCTGGGGGCGCCTCCGTGCCTTGCATGGCCAAGTGACCCTCACAGGGTTAATGGCGATCCCAGGTTCCCTTACAGGGACGAGGGCACCTTCAGGGGTGTTCCCAGGGATGGCGGCGGCCCCAGTGGCCATACCACAGGGATGGCGCATTCAGGGGCCCTTCCAGAGGCGGTGTCTCCCCCCGGGTCCCTCTATGGGGCGCCTCTGCTCCCAAGGAACCTGCCAGGGGCTGCGGCGCCCCTTTGGGCCCTCCTAGTGGCAGTGGGTGCCTTTCCAGGGGAGGCCGGGTCTCTGCCAGGGGCGACGGCGGCACCAGAGACCCTTCCACATGCAGCATCGCCCCAAGAACTTCATAGATTTGTCGTACATTTTGCATTCGTCCGGTAATCCCTTACTTAAACGTGATTGGTGGAGTAAGTTGTAACGTCATCAAATTACAGCCAATAGGAGAACAGAGCAATCAGTCAGAGCAACACCCCAACTTATGCTTTGCTGTTGGATATTTATTCTCGTGTCACTATTTAAACTCTGGGAGATATGACGTTAAATAATAATACACACTGCCCATAACATTTTCAGTATTATCGCAACCTGAACATTGAAAAGGAGAATAAATATCCAACAGCAAAACATAAGTTGGGGTGTTGTGCTGACTGATTCCTCTGTTTTCCTATTGGCTGTAATTTGATGACATTACCTCTTGTTCCACCAATCACAGTTAAGTAAGATATTATTGGAAGAATGCAATTTGTACGACACCACTATCCATTGTTTTGAGGTTCCGCCTCCCCGAGGAGGACCTATTGTGACCCATAGGCACTGGCAGGGTCCCTGGGAGCAGTGGCGCCCCATAAAAAGGCCTGGGTTGAGCCACCGCCTCTGGAAGGGCCCCTGAAGGCGCCACCGCTGCTGACAGGGCCTCTGGGAGCACCACGGTACCTAGGAACGTACCTGGAGGCGCCCCCGTCCCTGGAAAGGCCCCAGGGATCATGGCTATCCCTCGGAGGAACCCTAGGGTCGCCAGTGCCCCTAGCAGGTCCCATGGGGACGCCGCCGTCCCTGTGAGGGTCCCTAAGAGCGATGCCGTCCCTGTGAGGGTCCCTTGGAGCGTTGCCGTCCCTGAGAGGACCATGGAAGCTCGGTTGTTCCTGGAGTAGCCCCTGTCGACGCCGCCTTCCCAGAGAAGGCCCCTAGGATTCCAGTTTTTCCTAAGACCGCCCCTGATGGATCCAGCGCCCCTGACAGGTCCCCTGGTGGTACCGCCGACAATGACAGGGCCCTGGGGCGCCTCCGTGCCTGGCATGGCCAAGTGACCCTCACAGGGATAGCGGCGATCCCAGGTTCCCTTACTGGGACGGGGGCGCCTTCAGGGGTGTTCCCAGGGACGGCGGCGCCCCCAGGGGCCATACCACAGCGGTGCCGCATTCAGAGGCCCTTCCAGAGGCGGTGTCTACCCCAGGGTCTCTCTATGGGGCGCCTCTGCCCCCAATGACCCTGCCAGGGGCTGCAGCGCCCTTATGGGCCCTCCTAGGGCCGGCGGCGCTGGTATGGGCCCTCCTAGTCGTAGTGGGTGCCTTTCCAGGGGCAGCAGCGTCTTTGCCAAGGTCGTTGGCGCCCCCAGGGGCCCTTCCACATGCAGCATCTCCCCCAAAAATTCATAGATTTGTCGTACATTTTGCATTCGTCCAGTAATCCTTTACTCAACTGTGATTGGTGGAGCAAGATGTGACGTCATCAAATTACAGCCAATAGGAGAACAGAGCAATCAGTCAGCACAACACCCTAACTTATGCTTTGCTGTTGGATATTTATTTTCGTTTCACTGTTTAAACTCTGGGGGATATGAGTTAAATAAATAGACACTGCCCATAGCATTTTCAGTATTATCGCAACCTGAACATTGAAAAGGAGAATAAATATCCAACAGCAAAACATAAGTTGGGGTGTTGTGCTGACTGATTCCTCTGTTTTCCTATTGGCTGTAATTTGATGACATTACCTCTTGTTCCACCAATCACAGTTAAGTAAGATATTATTGGAAGAATGCAATATGTACGACACCACTATCCATTGTTTTGAGGTGCCGCCTCCCCTACGAGGACCTATTGTGACCCAAGGCACTGGCAGGGTCCCTGGGAGCAGAGGCGCCCCATAAAGAGGCCTGGGGGGAGCCACCGCCTCTGGAAGGGCCCCTGAAGGCGCCACCGCCGCTGACAGGGCCTCTGGGAGCACCACGGTCCCTAGGAACGTACCTGGAGGCGCCCCCGTCCCTGGAAAGGCCCCAGGGATCATGGCTGTCCCTGTGAGGGCCCCTCGGGTCGCCAGTGCCCCTACCAGGTCCCATGGGGACGCCGCCGTCCCTGTGAGGGTCCCTAAGAGCGATGCCGTCCCTGCGAGGGTCCCTTGGAGCGTTGCCGTCCCTGAGAGGACCATGGAAGCTCGGTTGTTCCTGGAGTAGCCCCTGTCGACGCCGCCTTCCCTGAGAAGGCCCCTAGGATTCCAGTTCTTCCTAAGACCGCCCCTGATGGATCCAGCGCCCCTGACAGGTCCCCTGGTGGTACCGCCGACAATGACAGGGCCCTGGGGCGCCTCCGTGCCTGGCATGGCCAAGTGACCCTCACAGGGATAGCGGCGATCCCAGGTTCCCTTACTGGGACGGGGGCGCCTTCAAGGGTGTTCCCAGGGACGGCGGCGCCCCCAGGGGCCATACCACAGCGGTGCCGCATTCAGAGGCCCTTCCAAAGGCGGTGTCTCCCCCAGGGTCCCTCTATGGGGTGCCTCTGCCCCCAATGACCCTGCCAGGGGCTGCAGCGCCCCTATGGGCCCTCCTAGGGCCGGCGGCGCTGGTATGGGCCCTCCTAGTCGTAGTGGGTGCCTTTCCAGGGGCGGCAGCGTCTCTGCCAAGGTCGGTGGCGCCCCCAGGGGCCCTTCCACATGCAGCATCTCCCCAAAAAATTCATAGATTTGTCGTACATTTTGCATTCGTCCAGTAATCCTTTACTCAACTGTGATTGGTGGAGCAAGATGTGACGTCATCAAATTACAGCCAATAGGAGAACAGAGCAATCAGTCAGCACAACACCCCAACTTATGCTTTGCTGTTGGATATTTATTTTCGTTTCACTGTTTAAACTCTGGGGGATATGAGTTAAATAAATAGACACTGCCCATAGCATTTTCAGTATTATCGCAACCTGAACATTGAAAAGGAGAATAAATATCCAACAGCAAAACATAAGTTGGGGTGTTGTGCTGACTGATTCCTCTGTTTTCCTATTGGCTGTAATTTGATGACATTACCTCTTGTTCCACCAATCACAGTTAAGTAAGATATTATTGGAAGAATGCAATATGTACGACACCACTATCCATTGTTTTGAGGTGCCGCCTCCCCTAGAGGACCTATTGTGACCCATAGGCACTGGCAGGGTCCCTGGGAGCAGAGGCGCCCCATAAAGAGGCCTGGGGGGAGCCACCGCCTCTGGAAGGGCCCCTGAAGGCGCCACCGCCGCTGACAGGGCCTCTGGGAGCACCACGGTCCCTAGGAACGTACCTGGAGGCGCCCCCGTCCCTGGAAAGGCCCCAGGGATCATGGCTGTCCCTGTGAGGGCCCCTCGGGTCGCCAGTGCCCCTACCAGGTCCCATAAGGACGCCACCGTCCATATGAGAGTCCCTAAGAGCGATGCCGTCCCTGCAAGGGTCCCTTGGAGCGTTGCCGTCCCTGAGAGGACCATGGAAGCTCGGTTGTTCCTTGAGTAGCCCCTGTCGACGCCGCGTTCCCTGAGAAGGCCCCTAGGATTCCAGTTCTTCCTAAGACCGCCCCTGATGGATCAAGCACCCCTGACAGGTCACCTGGTGGTAGCGCCGACAATGACAGGGCCCTGGGGCGCCTCCGTGCCTGGCATGGCCAAGTGACCCTCACAGGGATAGCGGCGATCCCAGGTTCCCTTACTGGGACGGGGGCGCCTTCAGGGGTGTTCCCAGGGACGGCGGCGCCCCCAGGGGCCATACCACAGCGGTGCCGCATTCAGAGGCCCTTCGAATGGCGGTGTCTCCCTCAGGGTCCCTCTATGGGGCGCCACTGCCCCCGAATGACCCTGCCAGGGGCTGCAGCACCCCTATGGGCCCTCCTAGGGCCGGCGCCGCTGGTATGGGCCCTCCTAGTCGTAGTGGGTGCCTTTCCAGGGGCGGCAGCGTCTCTGCCAAGGTTGGTGGCGCCCCCAGGGGCCCTTCCACATGCAGCATCTCCCCAAAAAATTCATAGATTTGTCGTACATTTTGCATTCGTCCAGTAATCCTTTACTCAACTGTGATTGGTGGAGCAAGATGTGACGTCATCAAATTACAGCCAATAGGAGAACAGAGCAATCAGTCAGCACAACACCCCAACTTATGCTTTGCTGTTGGATATTTATTTTCGTTTCACTGTTTAAACTCTGGGGGATATGAGTTAAATAAATCGACACTGCCCATAGCATTTTCAGTATTATCGCAACCTGAACATTGAAAAGGAGAATAAATATCCAACAGCAAAACATAAGTTGGGGTGTTGTGCTGACTGATTCCTCTGTTTTCCTATTGGCTGTAATTTGATGACATTACCTCTTGTTCCACCAATCACAGTTAAGTAAGATATTATTGGAAGAATGCAATATGTACGACACCACTATCCATTGTTTTGAGGTGCCGCCTCCCCTAGGAGGACCTATTGTGACCCATAGGCACTGGCAGGGTCCCTGGGAGCAGGGGCGCCCCATAAAGAGGCCTGGGGGGAGCCACCGCCTCTGGAAGGGCCCTTGAAGGCGCCACCGCCGCTGACAGGGCCTCTGGGAGCACCACGGTCCCTAGGAACGTACCTGGAGGCGCCCCCGTCTCTGGAAAGGCCCCAGGGATCATGGCTGTCCCTGTGAGGGACCCTCGGGTCGCCAGTGCTCCTACAAGGTCCCATGGGGACGCCGCCGTCCCTGTGCGGGTCCCTAAGAGCGATGCCGTCCCTGCAAGGGTCCCTTGGAGCGTTGCCGTCCCTGAGAGGACCATGGAAGCTCGGTTGTTCCTGGAGTAGCCCCTGTCGACGCCGCCTTCCCCGAGAAGGCCCCTAGGATTCCAGTTCTTCCTAAGACCCCCCCTGATGGATCCAGCGCCCCTGACAGGTCCCTTGGTGGTACCGCTGACAATGACGGGGCCCTGGGGCGCCTCCGTGCCTGGCATGGCCAAGTGACCCTCACAGGGATAGCAGCGATTCCAGGTTCCCTTACTGGGACGGGGGCGCCTTCAAGGGTGTTCCCAGGGACGGCGGCGCCCCCAGGGGCCATACCACAGCGGTGCCGCATTAAGAGGCCCTTCCAAAGGCGGTGTCTCCCCCAGGGTCCCTCTATGGGGCGCCTCTGCCCCAAATGACCCTGCCAGGGGCTGCAGCGCTCCTATGGGCCCTCCTAGGGCCGGCGGAGCTGTTATGGGCCCTCCTAGTCGTAGTGGGTGCCTTTCCAGGGGCGGCAGCGTCTCTGCCAAGGTCGGTGGCGCCACCAGGGGCCCTTCCACATGCAGCATCTCCCCAAAAAATTCATAGATTTGTCGTACATTTTGCATTCGTCCAGTAATCCTTTCCTCAACTGTGATTGGTGGAGCAAGATGTGACATCATCAAATTACAGCCAATAGGAGAACAGAGCAATCAGTCAGCACAACACCCCAACTTATGCATTGCTGTTGGATATTTCTTTTCGTTTCACTGTTTAAACTCTGGGTGATATGAGTTAAATAAATAGACACTGCTCATAGCATTTTCAGTATTATCGCAACCTGAACATTGAAAAGGAGAATAAATATCCAACAGCAAAACATAAGTTGGGGTGTTGTGCTGACTGATTCCTCTGCTTTCCTATTGGCTGTAATTTGATGACATTACCTCTTGTTCCACCAATCACAGTTAAGTAAGATATTATTGGAAGAATGCAATATGTACGACACCACTATCCATTGTTTTGAGGTGCCGCCTCCCCTAGGAGGACCTATTGTGACCCATAGGCACTGGCAGGGTCCCTGGGAGCAGGGGCGCCCCATAAAGAGGCCTGGGGGGAGCCACCGCCTCTGGAAGGGCCCTCTGAAGGCGCCACCGCCGCTGACAGGGCCTCTGGGAGCACCACGGTCCCTAGGAACGTACCTAGAGGCGCCCCCGTCCCTGGAAAGGCTCCAGGGATCATGGCTGTCCCTGTGAGGGCCCCTCGGGTCGCCAGTGCCCCTACCAGGTCCCATGAGGACGCCACCGTCCCTGTGAGGGTCCCTAAGAGCGATGCCGCCCTGCAAGGGTCCCTTGGAGCGTTGCCGTCCCTGAGAGGACCATGGAAGCTCGGTTGTTCCTTGAGTAGCCCCTGTCGACGCCGCCTTCCCTGAGAAGGCCCCTAGGATTCCAGTTCTTCCTAAGACCGCCCCTGATGGATCCAGCGCCCCTGTCAGGTCCCCTGGTGGTACCGCCGACAATGACAGGGCCCTGGGGCGCCTCCGTGCCTGGCATGGCCAAGTGACCCTCAAAGGGATAGCGGCGATCCCAGGTTCCCTTACTGGGACGGGGGCGCCTTCAGGGGTGTTTCCAGGGGCGGCAGCGTCTCTGCCAAGGTCGGTGGCGCCCCCAGGGGCCCTTCCACATGCAGCATCTCCCCAAAAAATTCATAGATTTGTCGTACATTTTGCATTCGTCCAGTAATCCTTTACTCAACTGTGATTGGTGGAGCAAGATGTTGACGTCATCAAATTACAGCCAATTGGAGAACAGAGCAATCAGTCAGCACAACACCCCAACTTATGCTTTGCTGTTGGATATTTATTTTCGTTTCACTGTTTAAACTCTGGGGGATATGAGTTAAATAAATCGACACTGCCCATAGCATTTTCAGTATTATCGCAACCTGAACATTGAAAAGGAGAATAAATATCCAACAGCAAAACATAAGTTGGGGTGTTGTGCTGACTGATTCCTCTGTTTTCCTATTGGCTGTAATTTGATGACATTACATCTTGTTCCACCAATAACAGTTAAGTAAGATATTATTGGAAGAATGCAATATGTACGACACCACTATCCATTGTTTTGATATGCCGCCTCCCCTAGGAGGACATATTGTGACCCATAGGCACTGGCAGGGTCCCTGGGAGCAGGGGCGCCCCATAAAGAGGCCTGGGGGGAGCCACCGCCTCTGGAAGGGCCCTTGAAGGCGCCACCGCCGCTGACAGGGCCTCTGGGAGCAACACGGTCCCTAGGAACGTACCTGGAGGCGCCCCCGTCTCTGGAACGGCCCCAGGGATCATGGCTGTCCCTGTGAGGGCCCCTCGGGTCGCCAGTGCCCCTACCAGGTCCAATGAGGACGCCACCGTCCCTGTGAGGGTCCCTAAGAGCGATGCCGTCCCTGCAAGGGTCCCTTGGAGCGTTGCCGTCCCTGAGAGGACCATGGAAGCTCGGTTGTTCCTTGAGTAGCCCCTGTCGACGCCGCCTTCCCTGAGAAGGCCCCTAGGATTCCAGTTCTTCCTAAGACCGCCCCTGATGGATCCAGCGCCCCTGTCAGGTCCCCTGGTGGTACCGCCGACAATGACAGGGCCCTGGGGCGCCTCCGTGCGTGGCATGGCCAAGTGACCCTCACAGGGATAGCGGCGATCCTAGGTTCCCTTACTGGGACGGGGGCGCCTTCAGGGGTGTTTCCAGGGGCGGCAGCGTCTCTGCCAAGGTCGGTGGCGCCCCCAGGGGCCCTTCCACATGCAGCATCTCCCCAAAAAATTCATAGATTTGTCGTACATTTTGCATTCGTCCAGTAATCCTTTACTCAACAGTGATTGGTGGAGCTAGATGTGACGTCATCAAATTACAGCCAATAGGAGAACAGAGCAATCAGTCAGCACAACACCCCAACTTATGGATTGCTGTTGGATATTTATTTTCGTTTCACTGTTTAAACTCTGGGGGATATGAGTTAAATAAATCGACACTGCCTATAGCATTTTCAGTATTATCGCAACCTGAACATTAAAAAGGAGAATAAATATCCAATAGCAAAACATAAGTTGGTAAAGAAGTTGACTGATTCCTTTGTTTTATTGGTTGTAATTTATTTATTATTGCTTGTTCCCATCAATAACAGTTAAGTAAGATATTGAAGAATGCACATGTACGACACCACTATCCATTGTTTTGAGGTGCCGCCTCCCCTAGGAGGACCTATTGTGACCCATAGGCACTGGCAGGGTCCCTGGGAGCAGGGGCGCCCCATAAAGAGGCCTGGGGGGAGCCACCGCCCCTGGAAGGGCCCTTGAAGGCGCCACCGCCGCTGACAGGGCCTCTGGGAGCACCACGGTCCCTAGGAACGTACCTGGAGGCGCCCCCGTCTCTGGAACGGCCCCAGTTATCATGGCTGTCCCTGTGAGGGACCCTCGGGTCGCAAGTGCCCCTACAAGGTCCCATGGGGACGCCGCCGTCCCTGTGAGGGTCCTTAAGAGCGATGCCGTCCCTGCGAGGGTCCCTTGGAGCGTTGCCGTCCCTGAGAGGACCATGGAAGCTCGGTTGTTCCTGGAGTAGCCCCTGTCGACGCCACATTCCCTGAGAAGGCCCCTAGGATTCCAGTTCTGACTGACCGCCCCTGATGGATCAAGCGCCCCTGACAGGTCCCCTGGTGATACCGCCGACAATGACAGGGCCCTGGGGCGCCTCCGTGCCTGGCATGGCCAAGTGACCCTCACAGGGATAGCGGCGATCCCAGGTTCCCTTACTGGGATGGGGGCGCCTTCAGGGGTGTTCCCAGGGACGGCGGCGCCCCCAGGGGCCATACCACAGCGGTGCCGCATTCAGAGGCCCTTCCAAAGGCGGTGTCTCCCCCAGGGTCCCTCTATGGGGTGCCTCTGCCCCCAATGACCCTGCCAGGGGCTGCAGCGCCCCTATGGGCCCTCCTAGGGCCGGCGGCGCTGGTATGGGCCCTCCTAGTCGTAGTGGGTGCCTTTCCAGGGGCGGCAGCGTCTCTGCCAAGGTCGGTGGCGCCCCCAGGGGCCCTTCCACATGCAGCATCTCCCCAAAAAATTCATAGATTTGTCGTACATTTTGCATTCGTCCAGTAATCCTTTACTCAACTGTGATTGGTGGAGCTAGATGTGACGTCATCAAATTACAGCCAATAGGAGAACAGAGCAATCAGTCAGCACAACACCCCAACTTATGCATTGCTGTTGGATATTTATTTTCGTTTCACTGTTTAAACTCTGGGGGATATGAGTTAAATAAATCGACACTGCCCATAGCATTTTCAGTATTATCGCAACCTGAACATTGAAAAGGAGAACAAATATCCAACAGCAAAACATAAGTTGGGGTGTTGTGCTGACTGATTCCTCTGTTTTCCTATTGGCTGTAATTTGATGACATTACATCTTGTTCCACCAATCACAGATAAGTAAGATATTATTGGAAGAATGCAATATGTACGACAAAACTATCCATTGTTTTGAGGTGCCGCCTCCCCTAGGAGGACGTATTGTGACCCATAGGCACTGGCAGGGTCCCTGGGAGCAGGGGCGCCCCATAAAGAGGCCTGGGGGGAGCCACCGCCTCTGGAAGGGCCCTTGAAGGCGCCACCGCCGCTGACAGGGCCTCTGGGAGCACCACGGTCCCTAGGAACGTACCTGGAGGCGCCCCCGTCTCTGGAGAGACCCCCAGGGATCATGGCTGTCCCTGTGAGGGACCCTCGGGTCGCCAGTGCCCCTACAAGGTCCCATGGGGAAGCCGCCGTCCCTGTGAGGGTCCCTAAGAGCGATGCCGTCCCTGCAAGGGTCCCTTGGAGCGTTGCCGTCCCTGAGAGGACCATGGAAGCTCGGATGTTCCTGGAGTAGCCCCTGTCGACGCTGCCTTCCCCGAGAACGCCCCTAGGATTCCAGATCTTCCTAAGACCCCCCCTGATGGATCCAGCGCCCCTGACAGGTCCCTTGGTGGTACCGCTGACAATGACAGGGCCCTGGGGCGCCTCCGTGCCTGGCATGGCCAAGTGACCCTCACAGGGATAGCAGCGATCCCAGGTTCCCCTTTACTGACGGGGGCGCCTTCTCTGCGGTGTTCCCAGGGCGGCAGCGTTTCTGCCAAGGTTTGTATATGCTCTAGGCCCTTCCCACATGCAGCATCTCCCAAAAAATTCATAGATTTGTCGTACATTTTGCATTCGTCCAGTAATCCTTTACTCAACTGTGATTGGTGGAGCAAGATGTCACGTCATCAAATTACAGCCAATAGGAGAACAGAGCAATCAGTCAGCACAACACCCCAACTTATGCATTGCTGTTGGATATTTATTTTCGTTTCACTGTTTAAACTCTGGGGGATATGAGTTAAATAAATCGACACTGCCCATAGCATTTTCAGTATTATCGCAACCTGAACATTGATAAGGAGAATAAATATCCAACAGCAAAACATAAGTTGGGGTGTTGTGCTGACTGATTCCTCTGTTTTCCTATTGGCTGTAATTTGATGACATTACCTCTTTTTCCACCAGTAACAGTTAAGTAAGATATTATTGGAAGAATGCAATATGTACGACACCACTATCCATTGTTTTGATATGCCGCCTCCCCTAGGAGGAGCTATTGTGACCCATAGGCACTGGCAGGGTCCCTGGGAGCAGGGGCGCCCCATAAAGAGGCCTGGGGGCAGCCACCGCCTCTGGAACGGCCCTTGAAGGCGCCACCGCCGCTGACAGGGCCTCTGGGAGCACCACGGTCCCTAGAAACGTACCTGGAGGCGCCCCCGTCTCTGGAACGGCCCCAGGGATCATGGCTGTCCCTGTGAGGGCCCCTCGGGTCGCTAGTGCCCCTAACAGGTCCCATGAGGACGCCACCGTCCCTGTGAGGGTCCCTAAGAGCGATGCCGCCCTGCAAGGGTCCCTTGGAGCGTTGCCGTCCCTGAGAGGACCATGGAAGCTCGGTTGTTCCTTGAGTAGCCTCTGTCGACGCCGCCTTCCCTGAGAAGGCCCCTAGGATTCCAGTTCTTCCTAAGACCGCCCCTGATGGATCCAGCGCCCCTGTCAGGTCCCCTGGTGGTACCGCCGACAATGACAGGGCCCTGGGGCGCCCGCCTGGCATACAAGTGACCCTCAATAGTGATAGCGCATCCCAGGTTCCCTACTGGGACGGGGCTTCAGGGTGTTTCCAGGGCGGCAGCGTCTCTGCCAAGGTCGGTGGCGCCCCCAGGGGCCTTTCCACATGCAGCATCTCCCCAAAATTTCATAGATTTGTCGTACATTTTGCATTCGTCCAGTAATCCTTTACTCAACTGTGATTGGTGGAGCAAGATGTGACGTCATCAAATTACAGCCAATAGGAGAACAGAGCAATCAGTCAGCACAACACCCCAACTTATGCTTTGCTGTTGGATATTTATTTTCGTTTCACTCTTTAAACTCTGGGGGATATGAGTTAAATAAATCGACACTGCCCATAGCATTTTCAGTATTTTCGCAACCTGAACATTGAAAAGGAGAATAAATATCCAACAGCAAAACATAAGTTGGGGTGTTGTGCTGACTGATTCCTCTGTTTTCCTATTGGCTGTAATTTGATGACATTACCTCTTGTTCCAGCAATCACAGTTAAGTAAGATATTATTGGAAGAATGCAATATGTACGAACACCACTATCCATTGTTTTGAGGTGCCGCCTCCCCTAGGAGGACCTTCCAAAAGCGGTGTCTCCCCCAGGGTCCCTCTATGGGGCCCCTCTGCCCCCAATGACCCTGCCAGGGGCTGCAGCGCCCCTATGGGCCCTCCTAGGGCCGGCGGCGCTGGTATGAACCCTCCTAGTCGTAGTGGGTGCCTTTCCAGGGGCGGCAGCGTCTCTGCCAAGGTCGGTGGCGCCCCCAGGGGCCCTTCCACATGCAGCATCTCCCCAAAATTTCATAGATTTGTCGTACATTTTGCATTCGTCCAGTAATTTAATTAACTGTGATTGGTGGAAAACAAATTACAGCCACAAGAACACTGAATGCTTTGCTGTTGATATTTGCCTGTTTCACTGTTTAAACCTGGGGATATGAGTTAAAATAAATCGACACTGCCCATAGCATTTTCAGTATTATCGCAACCTGAACATTGAAAAGGAGAATAAATATCCAACAGCAAAACATAAGTTGGGGTGTTGTGCTGACTGATTCCTCTGTTTTCCTATTGGCTGTAATTTGATGACATTACCTCTTGTTCCACCAATCACAGTTAAGTAAGATATTATTGGAAGAATGCAATATGTACGAACACCACTATCCATTGTTTTGAGGTGCCGCCTCCCCTAGGAGGACCTTCCAAAAGCGGTGTGTCTCCCCAGGGAAGTCCTCTATGGGGCGCCTGCCCCCAATGACTTTGCCAGGGCTGCAGTTGCTCTCTAGGCGGCCCTCCTAGGGCCGGGCGGCCCTGGTATGGGCCCTTCCTAGTCGAGGGTGGGTGCTCTTCCAGGGCGGCAGCGTTTCTGCTAGTCGGTATGCCACTCTAGGCCCTTCCACATGCAGCATCTCCCCAAAAAATTCATAGATTTGTCGTACATTTTGCATTCGTCCAGTAATCCTTTACTCAACTGTGATTGGTGGAGTAAGATGTGACGTCATCAAATTACAGCCAATAGGAGAACAGAGCAATCAGTCAGCACAACACCCCAACTTATGCATTGCTGTTGGATATTTATTTTCGCTTCACTGTTTAAACTCTGGGGGATATGAGTTAAATAAATCGACACTGCCCATAGCATTTTCAGTATTATCGCAACCTGAACATTGAAAAGGAGAATAAATATCCAACAGCAAAACATAAGTTGGGGTGTTGTGCTGACTGATTCCTCTGTTTTCCTATTGGCTGTAATTTGATGACATTACCTCTTGTTCCACCAATCACAGTTAAGTAAGATATTATTGGAAGAATGCAATATGTACGAACACCACTATCCATTGTTCTGAGGTGCCGCCTCCCCTAGGAGGACCTTCCAAAAGCGGTGTCTCCCCCAGGGTCCCTCTATGGGGCGCCTCTGCCCCCAATGACCCTGCCAGGGGCTGCAGCGCCCCTATGGGCCCTCCTAGGGCCGGCGGCGCTGGTATGGGCCCTCCTAGTCGTAGTGGGTGCCTTTCCAGGGGCGGCAGCGTCTCTGCCAAGGTCGGTGGCGCCCCCAGGGGCCCTTCCACATGCAGCATCTCCCCAAAAAATTCATAGATTTGTCGTACATTTTGCATTCGTCCAGTAATCCTTTACTCAACAGTGATTGGTGGAGCAAGATGTGACGTCATCAAATTACAGCCAATAGGAGAACAGAGCAATCAGTCAGCACAACACCCCAACTTATGCTTTGCTGTTGGATATTTATTTTCGTTTCACTGTTTAAACTCTGGGGGATATGAGTTAAATAAATCGACACTGCCCATAGCATATTCAGTATTATCGCAACCTGAACATTGAAAAGGAGAATAAATATCCAACAGCAAAACATAAGTTGGGGTGTTGTGCTGACTGATTCCTCTGTTTTCCTATTGGCTGTAATTTGATGACATTACCTCTTGTTCCACCAATCACAGTTAAGTAAGATATTATTGGAAGAATGCAATATGTACGAACACCACTATCCATTGTTTTGAGGTGCCGCCTCCCCTAGGAGGACCTTCCAAAAGCGGTGTCTCCCTCAGGGTCCCTCTATGGGGCCCCTCTGCCCCCAATGACCCTGCCAGGGGCTGCAGCGCCCCTATGGGCCCTCCTAGGGCCGGCGGCGCTGGTATGGGCCCTCCTAGTCGTAGTGGGTGCCTTTCCAGGGGCGGCAGCGTCTCTGCCAAAGTCGGTGGCGCCCCCAGGGGCCCTTCCACATGCAACATCTCCCCAAAAAATTCATAGATTTGTCGTACATTTTACATTCGTCCAGTAATCCTTTACTCAACTGTGATTGGTGGAGCAAGATGTGACGTCATCAAATTACAGCCAATAGGAGAAAAGAGCAATCAGTCAGCACAACACCCCAACTCATGCTTTGCTGTTGGATATTTAATTTCGTTTCACTGTTTAAACTCTGGGGGATATGAGTTAAATAAATAGATACTTCCCATAGCATTTACAGTATTATCGCAACCTGAACATTGAAAAGGAGAATAAATATCCAACAGCAAAACATAAGTTGGGGTGTTGTGCTGACTGATTCCTCTGTTTTCCTATTAGCTGTAATTTGATGACATTACCTCTTGTTCCACCAATCACAGTTAAGTAAGATATTATTGGAAGAATGCAATATGTACGACATCACTATCCATTGTTTTGAGGTGCCGCCTCCCCTAGGAGGACCTATTGTGACCCATAGGCACTGGCAGGGTCCCTGGGAGCAGGGGCGCCCCATAAAGAGGCCTGGGGGGAGCCACCGCCTCTGGAAGGGCCCCTGAAGGCGCCACCGCCGCTGACAAGGCCTCTGGGAGCACCACGGTCCCTAGGAACGTATCTGGAGGCGCTCCCGTCCCTGGAAAGGCCCCAGTGATCATGGCTGTCCCTGTGAGGGCCCCTCGGGTCGCCAGTGCCCCTACCAGGTCCCATGGGGACGCCGCCGTCCCTGTGAGGGCCCCTAAGAGGGACGCCGTCCCTGCGAGGGTCCCTTGGAGAGTTGCCGTCCCTGAGAGGACCATGGAAGCTCGGTTGTTCCTGGAGTAGCCCCTGTCGACGCCGCGTTCCCTGAGAAGGCCCCTAGGATTCCAGTTCTTCCTAAGACCGCCCCTGATGGATCAAGCGCCCCTGACAGGTCCCTTGGTGGTACCGCCGACAATGACAGGGCCCTGGGGCGCCTCTGTGCCTGGCATGGCCAAGTGACCCTCAAAGGGATAGCGGCGATCCCAGGTTCCCTTACTGGGACGGGGGCGCCTTCAGGGGTGTTCCCAGGGACGGCGGCGCCCCCAGGGGCCATACCACAGCGGTGCCGCATTCAGAGGCCCTTCCAAAGGCGGTGTCTCCCCCTGGGTCCCTCTATGGGGTGCCTCTGACCCCAATGACCCTGCCAGGGGCTGCAGCGCCACTATGGGCCCTCCTAGGGCCGGCGGCGCTGGTATGGGCCCTCCTAGTCGTAGTGGGTGCCTTTCCAGGGCCGGCAGCGTCTCTGCCAAGGTCGGTGGCGCCCCCAGGGGCCCTTCCACATGCAGCATATCCCCCGAAAATTCATAGATTTGTCGTACATTTTGCATTCGTCCAGTAATCCTTTCCTCAACTGTGATTGGTGGAGCAAGATGTGACGTCATCAAATTACAGCCAATAGGAGAACAGAGCAATCAGTCAACACAATACCCCAACTTATGCTTTGCTGTTGGATATTTCTTTTCGTTTCACTGTTTAAACTTTGGGTGTTATGAGTTAAATAAATAGACACTGCCCATAGCATTTTCAGTATTATCGCAACCTGAACATTGAAAAGGAGAATAAATATCCAAAAGCAAAACATAAGTTGGGGTGTTGTGCTGACTGATTCCTCTGTTTTCCTATTGGCTGTAATTTGATGACATTACCTCTTGTTCCACCAATCACAGTTAAGTAAGATATTATTGGAAGAATGCAATATGTACGAACACCACTATCCATTGTTTTGAGGTGCCGCCTCCCCTAGGAGGACGTTCCAAAAGCGGTGTCTCCCCCAGGGTCCCTCTATGGGGCGCCTCTGCCCCCAATGACCCTGCCAGGGGCTGCAGCGCCCCTATGGGCCCTCCTAGGGCCGGCGGCGCTGGTATGGGCCCTCCTAGTCGTAGTGGGTGCCTTTCCAGGGGCGGCAGCATCTCTGCCAAGGTCGGTGGCGCCCCCAGGGGCCCTTCCACATGCAGCATATCCCCAAAAAATTCATAGACTTGTCGTACATTTTGCATTCGTCCAGTAATCCTTTCCTCAACTGTGATTGGTGGAGCAAGATGTGACGTCATCAAATTACAGCCAATAGGAGAACAGAGCAATCAGTCAGCACAACACCCCAACTTATGCTTTGCTGTTGGATATTTATTTTCGTTTCACTGTTTAAACTCTGGGGGATATGAGTTAAATAAATCGACACTGCCCATAGCATTTTCAGTATTATCGCAACCTGAACATTGAAAAGGAGATAAATATCCAACAGCAAAACATAAGTTGGGGTGTTGTGCTGACTGATTCCTCTGTTTTCCTATTGGCTGTAATTTGATGACATTACCTCTTGTTCCACCAATCACAGTTAAGTAAGATATTATTGGAAGAATGCAATATGTACGAACACCACTATCCATTGTTTTGAGGTGCCGCCTCCCCTAGGAGGACCTATTGTGACCCAAAGGCATTGGCAGGGTCCCTGGGAGCAGGGGCGCCCCATAAAGCGGCCTGGGGGGAGCCACCGCCTCTGGAAGGGCCCTTGAAGGCGCCACCGCCGCTGACAGGGCCTCCGGGAGCACCACGGTCCCTAGGAACGTACCTGGAGGCGCCCCCGTCTCTGGAAAGGCCCCAGGGATCATGGCTGTCCCTGTGAGGGCCCCTCGGGTCGCCAGTGCCCCTACCAGGTCCCATGGGGACGCCGCCGTCCCTGTGAGGGTCCTTAAGAGCGATGCCGTCCCTGCGAGGGTCCCTTGGAACGTTGCCGTCCCTGAGAGGACCATTGAAGCTCGGTTGTTCCTGGAGTAGCCCCTGTCGACGCCGCCTTCCCCGAGAAGGCCCCTAGGATTCCAGTTCTTCGTAAGACCGCCCCTGATGGATCCAGCGCCCCTGACAGGTCCCCTGGTGGTACCGCCGACAATGACAGGGCCCTGGGGCGCCTCCGTGCCTGGCATGGCCAAGTGACCCTCACATGGATAGCGGCGATTCCAGGTTCCCTTACTGGGACGGGGGCGCCTTCAGGGGTGTTCCCAGGGACGGCGGCGCCCCCAGGGGCCATACCACAGCGGTGCGGCATTCAGAGGCCCTTCCAAAGGCGGTGTCTCCCCCAGGGTCCCTCTATGGGGCGCCTCTGCCCCCAATGACCCTGCCAGGGGCTGCAGCGCCCTTATGGGCCCTCCTAGGGCCGGCGGCGCTGGTATAGGCCCTCCTAGTCGTAGTGGGTGCCTTTCCAGGGGCGGCAGCGTCTCTGCCAAGGTCGGTGGCGCCCCCAGGGGCCCTTCCACATGCAGCATCTCCCCAAAATTTCATAGATTTGTCGTACATTTTGCATTCGTCCAGTAATCCTTTACTCAACTGTGATTGGTGGAGCAAGATGTGACGTCATCAAATTACAGCCAATAGGAGAACAGAGCAATCAGTCAGCACAACACCCTAACTTATGCTTTGCTTTTGGATATTTATTTTCGTTTCACTGTTTAAACTCTGGGGGATATGAGTTAAATAAATCGACACTGCCCATAGCATATTCAGTATTATCGCAACCTGAACATTGAAAAGGAGAATAAATATCCAACAGCAAAACATAAGTTGGGGTGTTGTGCTGACTGATTCCTCTGTTTTCCTATTGGCTGTAATTTGATGACATTACCTCTTGTTCCACCAATCACAGTTAAGTAAGATATTATTGGAAGAATGCAATATGTACGAACACCACTATCCATTGTTTTGAGGTGCCGCCTCCCCTAGGAGGACCTTGTGACCCAAAGGCATTGGCAGGGTCCCTGGGAGCAGGGGCGCCCCATAAAGCGGCCTGGGGGGAGCCACCGCCTCTGGAAGGGCCCTTGAAGGCGCCACCGCCGCGGACAGGGCCTCCGGGAGCACCACGGTCCCTAGGAACGTACCTGGAGGCGCCCCCGTCTCTGGAAAGGCCCCAGGGATCATGGCTGTCCCTGTGAGGGCCCCTCGGGTCGCCAGTGCCCCTACCAGGTCCCATGAGGACGCCACCGTCCCTGTGAGGGTCCCTAAGAGCCATGCCGTCCCTGCAAGGGTCCCTTGGAGCGTTGCCGTCCCTGAGAGGACCATGGAAGCTCGGTTGTTCCTGGAGTAGCCCCTGTCGACGCCGCCTTCCCTGAGAAGGCCCCTAGGATTCCAGTTCTTCCTAAGACCGCCCCTGATGGATCCAGCGCCCCTGACAGGTCCCCTGGTGGTACCGCCGACAATGACAGGGCCCTGGGGCGCCTCCGTGCCTGGCATGGCCAAGTGACCCTCACATGGATAGCGGCGATTCCAGGTTCCCTTACTGGGACGGGGGCGCCTTCAGGGGTGTTCCCAGGGACGGCGGCGCCCCCAGGGGCCATACCACAGCGGTGCGGCATTCAGAGGCCCTTCCAAAGGCGGTGTCTCCCCCAGGGTCCCTCTATGGGGCGCCTCTGCCCCCAATGACCCTGCCAGGGGCTGCAGCGCCCTTATGGGCCCTCCTAGGGCCGGCGGCGCTGGTATGGGCCCTCCTAGTCGTAGTGGGTGCCTTTCCAGGGGCAGCAGCGTCTCTGCCAAGGTCGGTGGCGCCCCCAGGGGCCCTTCCACATGCAGCATCTCCCCAAAAAATTCATAGATTTGTCGTACATTTTGCATTCGTCCAGTAATCCTTTACTCAACTGTGATTGGTGGAGCAAGATGTGACGTCATCAAATTACAGCCAATAGGAGAACAGAGCAATCAGTCAGCACAACACCCCAACTTATGCTTTGCTGTTGGATATTTATTTTCGTTTCACTGTTTAAACTCTGGGGGATATGAGTTAAATAAATCGACACTGCCCATAGCATTTTCAGTATTATCGCAACCTGAACATTGAAAAGGAGAATAAATATCCAACAGCAAAACATAAGTTGGGGTGTTGTGCTGACTGATTCCTCTGTTTCCTATTGGCTGTAATTTGATGACATTACCTTTTGTTCCACCAATCACAGTTAAGTATGATAGAATTGGAAGAATGCAATTTGTACGACACCACTATCCATTGTTTTGAGGTGCCGCTTCCCCTACGAGGACCTATTGTGACCCATAGGCACTGGCAGGGTCCCTGGGAGCAGAGGCGCCCCATAAAGAGGCCTGGGAGGAGCCACCGCCTCTGGAAGGGCCCTTGAAGGCGCCACCGCCGCTGACAGGGCCTCTGGGAGCACCACGGTCCCTAGGAACGTACCTAGAGGCGCCCCCGTCCCTGGAAAGGCCCCAGGGATCATGGCTGTCCCTGTGAGGGCCCCTCGGGTCGTCAGTGCCCCTACCAGGTCCCATGGGGACGCCGCCGTCCCTGTGAGGGTCCCTAAGAGCGATGCCGTCCCTGCGAGGGTCCCTTGGAGCGTTGCCGTCCCTGAGAGGACCATGGAAGCTCGGTTGTTCCTGGAGTAGCCCCTGTCGACGCCGCCTTCCCTGAGAAGGCCCCTAGGATTCCAGTTCTTCCTAAGACCGCCCCTGATGGATCCAGCGCCCCTGACAGGTCCCCTGGTGGTACAACCGACAATGACAGGGCTATGGGGCGCCTCCGTGCCTGGCATGGCCAAGTGACCCTCACAGGGATAGCGGCGATCCCAGGTTCCCTTACTGGGACGGGGGCACCTTCAGGGGTGTTCCCAGGGACGGCGGCGCCCCCAGGGGCCATACCACAGCGGTGCCGCATTCAGAGGCCCTTCCAAAGGCGGTGTCTCCCCCAGGGTCCCTCTATGGGGCGCCTCTGACCCCAATGACCCTGCCATGGGCTGCAGCGCCCCTATGGGCCCTCCTAGGGCCGGCGGCGCTGGTTTGGGCCCTCCTAGTCGTAGTGGATGCCTTTCCAGTGGCGGCAGCGTCTTTGCCAAGGTCGGTGGCGCCCCCAGGGGCCCTTCCACTTGCAGCATCTCCCCAAAAAATTCATAGATTTGTCGTACATTTTGCGTTCGTCCAGTAATCCTTTACTCAACTGTGATTGGTGGAGCAAGATGTGACGTCATCAAATTACAGCCAATAGGAGAGCAGAGCAATCAGTCAGCCCAACACCCCAACTTATGCTTTGCTGTTGGATATTTATTTTCGTTTCACTGTTTAAACTCTCGGGGATATGAGTTAAATAAATAGACACTGCCCATAGCATTTTCAGTATTATCGCAACCTGAACATTGAAAAGGAGAATAAATATCCAACAGCAAAGGCTTATATAAATTAATCAATCTCTACAATCACGGATTAAAAGACATTGGAAGAATGCAATATGCTCTGTTTCTATCCATTGTTTTGAGGTGCCGCCTCCCCTACGAGGACCTATTGTGACCCATAGGCACTGGCAGGGTCCCTGGGAGCAGAGGCGCCCCATAAAGAGGCCTGGGAGGAGCCACCGCCTCTGGAAGGGCCCCTGAAGGCGCCACTGCCGCTGACAGGGCCTCTGGGAGCACCACGGTCCCTAGGAACGTACCTAGAGGCGCCCCCGTCCCTGGAAAGGCCCCAGGGATCATGGCTGTCCCTGTGAGGGCACCCTCGGGTCGCCAGTGCCCCTACCAGGTCCCATGGGGACGCCGCCGTCCCTGTGAGGGTCCCTAAGAGCGATGCCGTCCCTGCGAGGGTCCCTTGGAGCGTTGCCGTCCCTAAAAGGACCATGGAAGTTTGGTTGTTCCTGGAGTAGCCCCTGTCGACGCCGCCTTCCCTGAGAAGGCCCCTAGGATTCCAGGACTTCCTAAGACCGCACCTGATGGATCCAGCGCCCCTGACAGGTCCCCTGGTGGTACCGCCGACAATGACAGGGCCCTGGGGCGCCTCCGTGCCTGGCATGGCCAAGTGACCCTCACATGGATAGCGGCGATCCCAGGTTCCCTTACTGGGACGGGGGCGCCTTCAGGGGTGTTCCCAGGGACGGCGGCGCCCCCAGGGGCCATACCACAGCGGTGCGGCATTCAGAGGCCCTTCCAAAGGCGGTGTCTCCCCCAGAGTCCCTCTATGGGGCGCCTCTGCCCCCAATGACCCTGCCAGGGGCTGCAGCGCCCCTATGGGCCCTCCTAGGGCCGGCGGCGCTGGTATGGGCCCTCCTAGTCGTAGTGGGTGCCTTTCCAGGGGCGGCAGCGTCTCTGCCAAAGTCGGTGGCGCCCCCAGGGGCCCTTCCACATGCAGCATCTCCCCAAAAAAGTCATAGATTTGTCGTACATTTTGCATTCGTCCAGTAATCCTTTACTCAACTGTGATTGGTGGAGCAAGATGTGACGTCATCAAATTACAGCCAATAGGAGAACAGAGCAATCAGTCAGCACAACACCCTAACTTATGCTTTGCTTTTGGATATTTATTTTCGTTTCACTGTTTAAACTCTGGGGGATATGAGTTAAATAAATCGACACTGCCCATAGCATATTCAGTATTATCGCAACCTGAACATTGAAAAGGAGAATAAATATCCAACAGCAAAACATAAGTTGGGGTGTTGTGTTGACTGATTCCTCTGTTTTCCTATTGGCTGTAATTTGATGACATTACCTCTTGTTCCACCAATCACAGTTAAGTAAGATATTATTGGAAGAATGCAATATGTACGAACACCACTATCCATTGTTTTGAGGTGCCGCCTCCCCT
Source organism: Homarus americanus (assembly GCF_018991925.1). NCBI lineage: Eukaryota > Metazoa > Arthropoda > Malacostraca > Decapoda > Nephropidae > Homarus > Homarus americanus. The sequence goes on along the minus strand of NW_024711094.1, from coordinate 112 downwards.
AGGAGGACCTATTGTGACCCAAAGGCATTGGCAGGGTCCCTGGGAGCAGGGGCGCCCCATAAAGCGGCCTGGGGGGAGCCACCGCCTCTGGAAGGGCCCTTGAAGGCGCCAC
>NW_024711093.1:0-14946 GCF_018991925.1 Homarus americanus | reverse complement strand
TTAATTTACAGTCGTCCAAAAGTAAGACACAACCCTGGAGCTCATAGACGATATATTATGGAATTTATATTTCGACAATTGGCCACATAATTTATTCTCGGAAAGTAATGACATATTGATGAACATCTAGTTAGTGTTACTTGGTATATTAAGTATTACAACATGAAATTATAGTTGTTTAAATCATAAATAATTCAGGATATTTCGTCTAAGGTTTTCATTAGTTGTTCTGTACACAATACTGTACGGCAGATGACGCCCGCCTCAACAATATCACTTCCCAGTGTTCGCTTCCTGATTCTTTTATTCAAGACATCATTTGCCATCTGAACATAACTAAACTTGATCTAAATTACACAAGGTCAGGTCAGGTCAGGTTAGTTTAAGGTACAGTGCACAGATAAATTCCTAAAGAGGTGAAATTTACAAATATAATGAAAAAAAAAACGATCAGCTGAAGAATCTCCACCGCAGCGTATTTCACCTAAAGACTAACCGCCCTAACGCAAACCAGACCCTAACCTAACCAAACGTCACCCTCTCAAATAGTGTTAGGGTGCTTAATCTTTAGGTGAAATAACATTGGGTGGAGATTCTTCAGGTGATCCGAAAAAAATAAGGCATGGAATTGATGGAAGAAAACAGTGGAAGTAAATAAAAACGCCTTAAATGCAGGTCTAATAAATTCAGGGATAAATCTATTTTGATAACCTTAGTGGGACGGGTGGCCGGCCGTTCACCTCACTGCTGCCTCACTCACCAGCTGGGGAGGCTGTGAGGTTGTCTCTCAGTTGTATGAAAGGGACACGAAGTCTTCACTGTTTATTATGATGGCTGAAGGCTGTAGACGCTTAAAAGTGTCACATCAAAATAATAACAATAATCAGGATATAATAACTATAGACCTATCTGGTGATGCCGACAAAACATTAACAACAGTGAACGTCACAGCGGCCTCCTCACTAGACTCAGGGCCCCTGCATCATAAACTCAGCTCCAGCTTTAACACAAGTATTATAGGATTTTATTCATTAACATAGACCGCTGCTAATACTGGATGTTGAGGGAGAAATCCGCACAGAGATTCTAGTCTTGGTGTTTTGTTACGCTGGTTTTACATAACTTATTTTGGAATAGATTTATTGATATATTCTTACTGTATTAAACCTATAAGTAACACAAACAATATAGGCAAAATGTGGATATTATACATGACATTCTCCTCAAAACAAAGTATTAATTATCACTACATAAAAAGATTACACGTCAACACTGGCGACTGACAATATTCCTTCGTATTTGTCTCCGTCGTGTGAGAGAAACTAATGAACAGTAAGATATTAAATATTGAACTAGGAATATAAACCAAACTCTTGGTTCCATCTGAGAGCTAAATGTGTTACAGTGCTCGTGAGACACAGACTGTGTGTTTAGTGAGTTAATACAGCATCTGGTAAAGGAAATAATACCTGTACCGATTTTCTAAAATAAATTAATTTTCTTCCATTTATTATCACGACACCAAGATAATATTTATGATATGATGAAATATTAACATGTGATTTAGACAGATAATCAATGCTTTAATATTCACAGGTAGATTGTGAAGTATTACGCTATGATAATGACCATGTATAAGGCGTTGTTATGCTGGCCCCGTCACACTTCAGATGAATGTTGTCTTCCGCCATCATTAGTTCGTTAAAATACAAAACTAACTTAAAAACGAACCAATTTCAGATTTTTCGAACTCACTGATTGATTTATCATCTTTATCAATCGTGTCAAAGACAGTTTGTTAAAAGAAGTTGTACGTTACTGGAAATTAATATCTCATGTCAATACAAAGCTGAGAGGAAACAGAGATCAAATAAAACCATGGAAGAGGCCAATCTTGCCGAGGCTCATGTCTTGGCGGTAAATATATAATTATTGTAATGGTAATTTCTATCTATTCACGTGACAATTATGATATAATGGTTTTGGTGGTTCAATAAAAGTAAGAGTATAAAGTATGTGTGACAAAAATATTAATACTTAGACAATAGATATTTTTGAAGAGATGATTTAAAGGAAGGGAGCGTAGTCTTTGCTCGGATGGGTGGGGGTAAGTTGTTCCACACCTTCACACCGCGATATCTTATGGAGGTCTGGGACTGAGAGGAGAGCATGGGGGATGGTCGTGGTAGAGAGGAATGTTTTTGTTGATAGAGACATTTAGATGAAACTATTTACGACTATTTATCACTACGAGACAAAACACAGAATAATAAACGTAAAAGTTCATGGTCAGAGCTACAGGTTAAAGGTCGAAACTGAAGTATAACAAAAACTGGTTGAAACTTTACCTAGAGATTTAGTCATCACCGCTACAGAAAGTGAAACACCAACTTAACTTGTCTCCGTCAAAGGTCTTAGTCACAGCTGAAGTAATGTTGAAGAAACTTAACCATTAATATATATCATATAGAATGTCATATAACATTTATCTTGGGAGTCTTATCAAAGACTTTGGCCAGATCTATAAGAAAACTATAGGTTGGTGTTTGTCTTCTTGCCACCACTTCTCTGTAAGTTGTCTCAGCTCAATAATCTAGTGTTTATGTCGTGTGGATCAATGAGCGAATTATCTGATCTATCTTTGATTATTAGATTATTTTGTGTAGATTTAACTAAGATATGTTTCACTACATTATGGACGATGTTGTAGAGACAGACAGACAGACAGACAGACAGACAGACAGAGACAAAGAAACAGAGAGCGATACTGACAGAGAAAAAGAGACAGACATGGAACAGACAGACAGACGAGGTCATTCCTTCAGGGCGAGAAAACAAAACAAGACCAACATTTGAGAAGAGACTGGACAAGCACTGGGCAGACTCTGGAATAATACTAATGACAATAAATCCACTCGGGTCAGTCTTTGACCTTTGTTCCGTCGGTGTTTACGTCAGAGGATTATCTCTAGCTGACGTCATCATCCTCCGTGTTATATTTCACGCCACGATTATAACTCTGAAAATCCAGGAATATTTGATTGTACATTAACAGCCAAGTGTAATAAAAACTCACTTTCCTTCGTACATATTTGATAAAGCTGTAGAGGAATATTTCATGTCCCGCTTCTAAAAACACGGAATTTGTATATTGTAATGAAAATGTGGTTCATAGATCCTGATTATATACTGTATACCTGCGACACAAATGGTGAAGTTTAATATTCTCTCGATGGGAAATGTTTACCTGAGAACTGTTCTAAATACTGTACAGGTGTGAGTAAGTGTGTTAATATCATAGTTAATTTAGTTTATATTTTATGTTAACTGTTTGAAATCTTTACTTATTTCTCATTTATTATTATTATTATTATTATTATTATTATTATTATTATTATTATTATTATTATTATTATTATTACCAGCTATTCATAAATGTTGCTTTATATGTCAGGTGTCAACTCTGCATCACCTCCTAGAATTGTAAATTAATTTTCTCCTGACGACACAAACTAGTCTTAATTACCGAGAGGTTCCTAACAGCCGCCTGAAGAGAAGAATAGTGAAATATTTTAGGTTTTGTTATTTCTAACTGTATACTAAAAGTGTTAGCAGCCGTAGAGTAAAGCCAAAGAAAACTTAATATCAGAACGTTTGTCAGTGAACCGGTTTCAGTACTTTCTACATTGTCTTGTAAACAATATAATTATTCAGGCTAAATGTCCGGAAGACTCCACGGACCTAAGGCCTTCTGAAGGTGGTTGTTGGTATTGTACTCTGACGTGATACAAACACTTGGGGACTTGGATCTGTCTAGTCAACAGTCCGACGCGTGTATTCTGTTTCCTGCTTCACAGAGATTATCTCCTTAATGGTAAATGGTCAATATAAGGTTTGGATCCACCAATTAATTTATAGTTTGTTGTTAAGATTTATTTTCTTTAGATGATTTGCAGATGCCAGAGGATAATATATTTAGAAGTGTGTACAGGTTACGATAAGAAGACCCGGGTAGAGGGAGCGGTGTTGACCCTGGCGGCAGAAGAGATCGTCCCCGGCAACACGTCTGGGAGGAGATAGTCGATCTATCACACTGACAGTTCCCATAAATCTAACACATTCACTGTTCATCTTGAGTGTAAATATTAGTAACTTTTTATTATTTTGGTGCTATGATTCAAGAAGACCATAATTATGAACATAACCAAGATCCTCATTGTAGACACTAGATAATAACTATACTTATAAGGAAACACGAATAAAATAACTAATAAATAATGATAATTAAAGTTACTATGACGTGATTTCTATGTTTATTATTTGGAGAGTCAATGCCAAAGTTCTTGATTAAATTGATAATTGGGAGGAACACCGTAAGGTGACAATAATAGAGATAAGAACATAAAAATGAAGGAGACTGCAGCGGGGCTATTGGGCCATACTAGACAACCCCGTTTACACCCAACCCCTCTGTACAGATGTACAAAAAAGGTTTGCCTAAAGAACTATTGAGGATGGACGACAGCTACAGGGAAATAGAGGAGGAGTGAACAGATGGTGAAGAGATCAGTCTATGACACAACACACCCAGAAGACGAGGAAGGCAAGCTAGTGCTAATACTGTTATAATCGTCTCCTGCAGTCGTCTAGTCTCGAAGTAATTTCCTGGGCCTTCCCTAATGGCTGCATACATTGACGCTACTAGTGCAATCTACCGTGGACAACACGACGTAACGGCGAGAATGGTGGTCGCTGTTGTAATAAAGGGTTGTGTTAATGTTATTAGGTCTTGGAAGGGATGCCAACAATCACGGTTTTATCACCACAACAAGACACCGTGTAAACATGACATCACTGCCACACCCCTGTATATTATTTGACACAAACTCTTACCAAACGATCGTGATTTTTTTTTACTTGATCTGGAGAGAACTGAGGATATAAACTTAGTTATTTTATATAAGTTTCCGTCTTTTATGGGGGTCTGGTTTCTAAAGTTACTATTCTCGTCACTGAATTTCTCCAAGTATTGTAGATCTCACGATGGACTCTGTCTCAAGTTCTTCCTCACGACCTTGTCTGGTTTCCAATGATGATATGAACTAATCCTCATAACAGCAGAAGCTAAGAAACTGCAATATGGCTTTTTGAAGGAACAAGTTGTAACAAATTCGATGATTTCCTTTAGCCTCACAAAAGACTTTTTACGCTTCCGGAACATCGTTCGCTCCATTACCACGGAGAAAATAATAGTGCCAAGAGTTATGTTAAGAAACTGTTATGCTATTTGAAATTAACCTAACCGCAAATGTGTAGTATTGAAGTATGCAAACCAGTGCTCCAAGAAAAAGCTTATTGATTTGTACTGTACAGTTAAAGTACCGAGCGTGACGAGTGGTGTGCAAGGACCAACTGTTAATCTGTCGTCGTCATAAGTTTTAACCATAATGTAACCAGTGTGTTAAACTTGGGTATATCTTTCGCGAATTATCAAATAGAAACATTGCTCAGGATTTTATGTCACGTCTGTGGTTAAGTGCAAATTGAATATCCTTCCTCACCTGACGCCTGCAACATAGTCAGATGTATCGTTCAGATTACTAAACGATTATGACCTGTACGTGACAGTCTTTAGAAAATACATTTATATGACGTGTCATACTTTTATATGGCACCCCAAAGCGTCTTCACTAGTAATCCTATAACGATAACTAAAATAAAAATGCGTTTTACATCCGTGTAAATATTAATGTAATTTTCCGGAGCATCGTGACGTCCTTGAGAAAAACGTAAATGACACTTTTGATGTTCCTTTCGTCGAGGAACCTAACACAACACCAGCAAGTGCAGCGTACTTAATATTGGAAGAACAAATACTTATAATGTATACAGCCTTAACAACATCAACCTAGAGAAGTCGACTTGTGAAAGAGACCTAGGGGTACTTGTAAGCCCGGACCTACGGCCTAGAAAACAGTGCGTTAATGTTAGAAATAAGGCAAACAGAGTATTGGGTTTTATATCTAGAAGTGTAAGTAACAAGAGTGCAGAGGTCTTATTGCAACTCAATCTTGCGCTAGTCAGGCCGCACCTCGATTATGCGGTTCAGTTCTGGTGCCTCTATTATAGAATGGATATAAATTCACTAAGAGTCGGTGCAGCGAAGAATGACAAAAATGATTCCGGGACTTAAAACCTTCCATATCAGGATAGGTTAAAGAAACTTAACTTGCATTCCCTAGAAAGACGAAGAGGGTGGAGATATGATAGAAGTATTTAAGTGGGTGAAAGGAATCAATAAAGGGGATATAGATAAAGTTCTTATAATATCCGAGCAGGATAGGACTCGGAGCAATGATTCAAGTTGGATAAGTTTAGGTTTAGGAGGAGATAGGAAGAAACTGGTTCACAAATAGGGTGGTGGACGAGTGGAACAAGCTTAGCAACTTTGTAGTAAGTGCGGGAACTCTGGAAAGTTTCAAAAGGAGGCTAGATAGACTCATGGATGATAGAGAGTGGTAGTAACTCTCGACAGGAGCTGCCATGCACAGGCCAACCGGCCTATTGCAGACTCCTAATTTTCTTATGTTCTTATGTTCTACGATGCTTCCCTCCACATTTTTTTTATTTTTTTTATTGGGCATCCCCCTACATCTTGTGTAAGGTGAAGCGCAGAAGCGTTTACAGCGCCCAACAGAGAAGCATGATAAGTTCATGCTTGCCCAAAAGTTCAGAACTTACTGTTACAAATTTAGTTCATTCATGATTTTTGGTCAGATTTGTTGCACATACGACTAAGATATGTTTCATTACTTAATATTTGAGTATGATACTTAACCACTTGAGTACAGTAATTTAACCCCCTGTGTATGATGTATAAACCCTTTGATAACGATGACCTGGAGTAAGTTAACGTCGCACCCAAACGGTAAACCTTATAACACAACAAGCTGTATTGTGACAGAGGGTTAAGTTAAGTAGTTTAATCTTGGTTCGTTAGGTTAGCCTGATGTTAGTCCTTTATAGTTTGTTTAATGTTTATATACAGCAACTTTCTTATATAATCATATATTAACAAAAACCCGAAATATTGAGAGATATTTAAATTTATCTCTATGCCGCGTTATTCCTCCACACCATTAGTGAACAGACCATGACCACAACCACCTCCTCCACAACCTCAGTGACCAGGCAATGGCCACAACCACCACAACCACACTCTTATTGACCAGACCATTACCACAACCACACCCTAAGTGACCAGACCATTACCACACCTCAGGACCATCAGTAACCATCACCAACCTAGATTATATCACTCATAATCCTTGTTATTTTGGTCACAATAAACACCATAATTATTATAAAGAAAATAAGGAATAATAAACTCTGTAAAACATGTATTCACGTCACCTTAATGTACTCCTAAGAAGGGCCAAACACTCCACATAATTACTGTCTTTAATTTATAACGTTATTTTGGGTTGGTGGAGCCATTTGTCACTGGCTGGTGAAGGAGCCCCTTGTGCCTCTAAGTCTCGGCCGCGTTATTTTTACTTCCACACACATTGTCTGCAGCTCGCGTCACGTCAACCCCTTGTGTGGCGTCACCAGTCATGCTGCGAGGAACACCACCACAGCTAGTGTATGTTACAACTACTTTATCATAAGATCAGGTGGATGAATTACCCCCAAAGAAAACATTTAACGTAAACACAATAAAACAGTATCTTCATAATTTTATGTTAGACAATACAACACAACGAACGAAAAATTTTGACAACCCTACCGAGACATCAGGAGTCGCAGTGTTCATTTTTAAAGTCATCGGACCTCACCGTAAAGATACTTGTACAGTGTAATCAGAAATAACATAATCTTTCACGCAGCACAAATTTCTCATCATATTCCAGATTGTAAGATGTGTAATAACCCCACAAGTTGTGACTGTTTCTGGCAACAACGGCCAAGTTAGTCGTCATCATCAGTATTACTTGACGGTAAATGAACTCTTATAACTCTGCTTGTTGTATGGTCAGGTTCACTCACTGATTTGGGTTATGTAATTTATGTTCCTGGTTCTTGGCTACTAACACACACACACACACACACACACACACATATATATATATATATATATATATATATATATATATATATATATATATATATATATATATATATATATATATATATATATATATATATATATATATATATGTAATGAGTGATTGTCAGACCAAAGCTTACAGCCCAGAATTATGTCACATATAACAGCAAGTACACCACAGACCTCGTGGTACCACCGCATTCCGGGCTGACACACCTCAGGTCGACCCAAGGGACTTGACCTCGCCCGCTAATGACGTGAGCCGGTGACCTACAACCGCACCTAGCCAAGACACCTGGCCAGGACCACACCTGCACACAATTATCCAGATCAAACCAGTTTAGTGTTAATTGTTAGAGGTCAGAAGCCGGCTGGGCCGACCCCATATAAAGGCCCTACAGTCCCGTCCACGGGCATTCCATTTCCATTCGGGATCATTCTGATTCCATTCGGGATTCCATTACGATTCTCATTCTGGTTGCTGTCATCTCTCTCCCGTTCGGGTCGTCACTCGGTTCACTAAGCAGAGTCACGCACGTCCCCTCCCCAGGTCGGGAGGGAGACCTCCCGACTAGACCACGGCATCGTCAGCTAAGCAGACTCTCCCTGTGATGGAGGCAGCCCAGCCAAGCATTCACTGGGCCTACGTCAGGGTACACGTGAGTCTTGTCAGAACGTCCTAGGGTGAGTTACCTACTGTGGGAAGTGTATTCATTCAGGTGTGTCCGAGAGTCAGTGTCAAGTAACGTAAAGCATGATGTGTTAGTACCCCGATATAATAGTGATATTAATGTGTCCATGTCATTGAGTGAATTAATAAATAGTTGTATCGAAGAGGTGTTTAACAAGTTGTCCCTTTAAGAAGTGATATATGTGTATTGACATACGAGCTAAGATAAGCGTAGTGACGCTGTGCAAATAACATCCAGGCCACGCTACCAAGTTTCCTATCTTTACATTCCTACTCTCTCTACTCCTTCCTATATTTATATTCTTCCTCTCATTGTATTTTGTAGCATTACATTGGCGGCAGCGAACTATGACGTTAACCCACGCCCCCGCGTCCCTTGTTATTGGTAACAGTGTACTTAACGTAAACCCATGCCCTCCCCCGTTAGCCATAACACCTGGCTCGTTAGTTCAAAAGTGCGTGATAAGAAGTTCCTGCGTAGTAGGGTGAAAAGTGTCCTAGTGTGTCACCGTTACAGCTCAAGTAAATGTCTCTTGTGGTGGTATGTGCGAATTTTTAATAGAAATATGTTCAGTGCTTAACGTAATTTCTCAGTGTCCCCCGCGATCTGTGACATTCTCAGTAGCCCAAGTGCAGTTTGATTGTTAGTCAGTGTTAAATGTAGCCATTGTATTTCAGTGATGAAAGCGGTGTCTGTACTAACTGTTATAACTTAACATGTCTTTTAACCTACATCCTCCTCCCTGTCCTAATCCTCACCTCATCCTCCTTACCCTTCCTCCCATCCCTGCCCCGCCCTGCCCGCCCCTCCGTTCCGTGCCCCTCCCCGCCCCGCAAAGCCTCGGCCTGGCCCGATCAACCACGCCTCGGCTCCTCCCCACCTCACCCGCAACGCACCAGCCTGGCTGGGCCTGTAACCTCGCCTGGCCCACCCACCGCTCTGGGTATTCCGTCTCTGACCAACCCCTTGGCTTGAGCACTGATTCCCCGTCTTTTGTCCCGTGAGCTGTGTGTTGATGATGATGGTTAATATAAAGTAATATTGCGATGAATGCAGAGCTTCACTCAGTGTATTTTTATGCTATTATGATTTGTGATGTACTCTTTGGCGCGCAGTGATAAATGATATTCAGTGTAGTGCGCAGAGCTTCACTCCCCGACCCAGCCTGATGAGAACATTGTCGTGACGGAAATGATAGTTGCCAAACATTGACCTGACATATAAAGTGAACATTTTTTTTTGCGAATGCACTTCCAACTAATCCATCACCCCTTTAGGATTGTTTCTCTGTCAAATGTCACACACAGTACCACCCATGGCCAGCCGGACGTCAACCACAGTACATACGAGCAGAGAAGAACCAGCATGATGAAAGCAGCGTGATGAATGCAGCTTGATGAAGGCAGCACGAAACCCACCACACACCACGTCACTTCTTTCAAGTCCTCCCTTGGTCTAGGATTAAGAAGATTTTATATTTTTCTACTTTAGGAAGTTAAGGAGTGTGGAATGGATCGCCACACAACGAACCCTGGTGAGCCCAGCCAGGGAGGGATTCACCACTGTGGAAGGTGTAAGACAGGACGGTCTTTGGTCTCACCGACACTCACGTACGGAGGGCGAGCCCTGGTCCGCGGAACCTGCCTTACAGTCATCTAAGGAGACGACAGCCCAAACAGTGGACCGGCTTTCATCCCGGCCGGAGAGGGCCGGCGGCAGATGAACAGAAAATCGTCTGGGATATGTTGAAAATGATGATGTTGCAGAGAAGAAATGCAGATGAAGCAGAAAAATTCATCTGGAATATGACGGAAAACGAAGATGTATAAAGAAACTCAGATGGAGCAGAAAAATTCATCTGGAATATGACGGAAAACGAAGATGTATAAAGAAACTCAGATGGAGCAGAAAAATTCATCTGGAATATGAAAATGAAGATGTATAGAGGAAGAACGCAGATGGGACAGAAAACTCGTCTGGAAGAGTATAGAAACCAGGAGGAAGTGAGAAGAAGTCAGAAGGTGTGGAGAAACGACCTACAAGGTGCGGTATGTGAAGAAAGAAGACAGAAGATGTGCTATGTGAAGAAAGAAGACAGAAGATGTGCTATGTGAAGAAAGAAGACAGAAGATGTGCTGTCCTGACATCACAAGAAAGCCGATGATGAAGGACCAACCGACTACAGCTGCTGAGCTGCCGCCATCCCCTATTTTTCAGATACCAGCTGGATGGAAGACGTGAGCTATGCCGGACCCAACTAATGTACTGATGTTGTTGATGTATAATAAAATGATATCAATACCCTAATATGTGAAGTAGGAAAATTTTTTGTGTATTTTGAAGTATTTTCTCTGATTTTGTTGATGTTTACTACAAAGAATGTCTTTTTTTAGTCTCACTTTTTTCTATGAGTTCATTTGATCAATGTCTTGGACTATGAAACACGATGTTGTAGCTATATTACTGACTGAGATGAATTATTATTTTGACAAGGAAATGTAACACCTGTTATTGTTGTAGAATGTGATTTGCAAGGTTGCCTCGGACACTATGCTACATATGAAGGATTGTTTCATTCTATGTTCACTTGCTATGTTTCCTTTTTCTCCTGGCATAGAAGCTTTGATCTTGGCGGGAGGTATAGTGAGCTTTGTCAGATCAAACTAGCGCCAGTAGAAAAACATACACCTATGAGATTGTTGTTTGTAAATGTGAGACTATGTTAGCGCCCCAGGGATTATCTTTGATACCACACGTGATGTTGCTGTCTATATGTGACATCAGTCTCTGTGATGAAGCTTTGGTCTTGGCGGGAGGTGTAATGAGTGATTGTCAGACCAAAGCTTACAGCCCAGAATTATGTCACATATAACAGCAAGTACACCACAGACCTCGTGGTACCACCGCATTCCAGGTTGACACACCTCAGGTCGACCCTAGGGACTTGACCTGGCCCGCTAATGACGTGAGCCGGTGACCTACAACCGCACCTAGCCAAGACACCTGGCCAGGACCACACCTGCACACAATTATCCAGATCAAACCAGTTTAGTGTTAGAGGTCAGAAGCCGGCTGGGCCGACCCCATATAAAGGCCCTACAGTCCCGTCCACGGGCTTTCAGCATTCCATATTCGGCATTCGAGATTCGATATTCGAGATTCCATTCGGGATTCCATTACGATTCTCATTCTGGTTGCTGTCATCTCTCTCCCGTTCGGGTCGTCACTCGGTTCACTAAGCAGAGTCACGCACGTCCCCTCCCCAGGTCGGGAGGGAGACCTCCCGACTAGACCACGGCATCGTCAGCTAAGCAGACTCTCCCTGTGATGGAGGCAGCCCAGCCAAGCATTCACTGGGCCTACGTCAGGGTACACGTGAGTCTTGTCAGAACGTCCTAGGGTGAGTTACCTACTGTGGGAAGTGTATTCATTCAGGTGTGTCCGAGAGTCAATGTCAAGTAACGTAAAGCATAATGTGTTAGTACCCCGATATAATAGTGATATTAATGTGTCCATGTCATTGAGTGAAGTAATAAATAGTTGTATCAAGAGGTGTTTAACAAGTTGTCCCTTTAAGAAGTGATATATGTGTATTGACATACGAGATAAGATAAGCATAGTGACGCTGTGCAAATAACATCCAGGCCACGCTACCAAGTTTCCTATCTTTACATTCCTACTCTCTATACTTCCTACCTATATATATTCATTCTCTTCTTGTGAGATTCGTCTCATTACATATATATATATATATATATATATATATATATATATATATATATATATATATATATATATATATATATATAAGCATACACACATCACTTATAAACACACACATATAAACATTCGGTTTCATCACATATAAACATATAGTACACGGATGATAATAAATAATAAAACAAATAAAGAAGCAAATATATAAAATACTATAATATAATTCATACATACATACATACATTAATACATACATACATACATACATACATACATACATTAATACATACATACATACATACATACATACATACTATAATCGCTAGGGAAGTGTATTACCTCTTTATTCTCCTCATGGACGCATCTACCTGTTTTTTTGTTTTTTTTTACGAGGATTAGCCCACCCGGGCACAGGTCACTGACCCACATCAGGGCCTGGGGAGCGAAAATGTAATAATAATAATAATAATAATAATAATAATAATAATAATTCAGATAAGTAAATTTTTTAATAACAAAATATTAATTAAATAATAATGATCATTAATAATAAAATAATAATAATAATAGTAAAGAAATACAAAAATTAAAAATCATGAGTGAGAAACAATGTATGTATGTTGTGGTGTCAATGGTAAGGGAAACAATTGAGACCCTGCAATTGTGTGTAAATGAGGCAGAAAGTCAGATCAACAATCTGGGACTTAGTCACAATTTTCGTGATGCCATATGGCAGCAGGGTCTACCATTAGACAACACATTATGCTTCAAATATCTTCCCAGGCGGTAGTACCTCCCTGTTTGGTAGCTGCCTAATACCTAGGTGTGAAGTAATTAAATATGTATCCACCTGCAATAATACATACACACAGGTAGTATACACAGACAAACATTCATGTATAGATACCATTATGTGTAGAGACAGCTCCGCTTCCCTCTTCCCTCACCCCTTCCCTTCCTTTCTCTCACTTCCTTCCTTTCACTCACCCTCCTCTTCCCTCACCCCCCGTTTCCCCACCCCCTTTCCTCACTGCTCCTCCTCTTTCTTCAGCCCCCCTTTCCTCACTGCTACTCCCCTTCCCTCACCCCCTCCCCTTCCTTCACCCCCTCCTTCACCCTCCCTTCCTTCACTCCTCCCTTCTCCTCACCCCATCCCCTGATCTGCATGATGGTGGGTCATAACTCCTACAATATTCATCATGCCCTTCCGTCCTCCTCCTCCCATCCCCTTCCCTCATTCCCATCCCCTTCCCTTCCTCCTCCCTTACTCCTTCCCTTCCCTCCCTTCCTTCCTTCCCTCCCTTTCTCCTTAGCCTTCCCTTCCTCCTCCCTTTTCCTTTAGCCTCCCTTCCTCCTCCCTCCTCCTTTTAGCCTTCCCTTCCCTCCCTTTCTCCCTCCTTTAGCCTTCCTTTCCTCCCCCCCCTTCCCCCTCCCTTTCCCTCCTTTAACCTTCCCTTTCCTCCCTCCTTTTTTCTCCTCCTTCCTTTCCTCCTCCCCTACACCTTCCTTCCCCTTACCCCATTACCTTGGCTGACAATGCGGTCGGCCTCCCTCCCTCCCTCCCACATTCCCTCCCTCCTTCTGTTTTGCAAACTTGTTGAAAAGAAAATACACGCACTTATGATTATTTGAGGCTGTCTGTCTGTCTGTCTGTCTTTGAGTCTGTCTGTCTGTCTTTCTGTCTGTCAACATTTCTTTACCCTGAACAGAACTCTTATATTGAAACACTAAAAGTTCATTCCACATCGTTTGTCAATAACCGAAGTGTATTGACTAAATTCAAGTCTGTCTTACAAAGGTCAAGGTCACAGCTGTAGGTTAAAGGTCAGTGGGAGTATTATGCGCCACCGTAGTCGACTTAACCAGGTAACACTTTACTTTATCAACGAGATTCACTTTAACAAATTTATGGAGATTTGAAAACAAAATATCTCTGCTTTATGTACTGTTATTTGATTATTATTTTCATTGTGTTGTTCTTCCTTCTGAAGATGTTTTCCCAGGTGTTACCATGACAACACCTTGGATTACTTAAGTGTATATTCACTGTATAAGTTGTTCACTGTAGTCCTCGCCATCATGGGTGGTGGTGGGGGGCACTGTATGAAATTCACTGTATAAGTTGTTCACTGTAGTCCTCGGAATCATGGGTGGTGGGGGGCACTGTATGATATTCACTGTACAAGTTGTTCACTGTGGTCCCCACCATCATGGATGGTGGGGGGGCACTGTATGAAATTCACTGTATAAGTTGTTCACTGTGGTCCCCACCATCATGGGTGGTGGGGGGGCACTGTATGATATTCACTGTATAAGTTGTTCACTGTGGTCCCCGCCATCATGGGTGGTGGGGGGCACTGTATGATATTCACTGTACAAGTTGTTCACTGTGGTCCCCACCATCATGGGTGGTGGGGGGGACACTGT
>NW_024711092.1:0-27816 GCF_018991925.1 Homarus americanus | reverse complement strand
GTCAACCCACTTGAGCCTGCTAGTTGGTAAAGGGAAGGAGCTTCCTGTATCAGAACTTCCAACAGTGAGAGACATGCTAAGATTAGGGTTACTCCTTCGAGAAAAAAATGCAAAGGACAGAAGGAACTATACAGATAAAGAACTCATAAATGACATGATAGTCCTCTTCTGCATCAATGGACAAAAGCTAATGCACTATTCAAACCACCTGTGATTAATCAGTGTCGAACTATTGAGCTAAAACTAACGAAATTATGGCACAAAGCAGTTGAAACATCACTTGGTAAAGGAAACTTGGCTAGGAAAAATGAATTTCTGCACACACTTGATACTCTGTTTGACATTTTGACCTGCAAGTGCTCCATACAATTATGTTCTGAATCCAACTGTTCTCACTCAGGTAAGAGAGAAAATAATTCCCACATTGATTGTGGTTGTCCTCGTGAAAAGAAGATCCCTGTTTTAGAGCTTGAATTTATAAAGGCACAGAGGACAAAGGCAGAAGGCCAAGGAAGTATGCAAATGGGTTCAATAGATTATTCAGAAACAAAGAAGCAGATTGCTAATGCCAAGAAGAGAGAACAAATCCGAGAGAGGGAACAAAAGAAGAAAATGAAGAGTGAAGAAGCCATCCAAAGAGAGGAAGAGCTGTGTCAAGATGTTTATCACTTCTTTGATAGTTCTTCTGATGAACAGGAAGCAACATCAGATGATAGTTCCAAAGAGCCATCTGAACCTTTACCAAAGAAAATGAAATACAACACAAGAAATATTTCAAACATTGCTTTAGCTAGTATTCGCCACCATGCTGGACTTCGTGAGGCTGCAGAAATTGCAACTGCCGCTTGGATAGATGCAGGCCTCATCAGCCGAGAGGATGTATCTTTGGTGATAGATCATAATAAAATTAGAAGAGCACAAGAAAAAATAATGAAGGAAATATCTGATCAGCATGAAAAAGATTTAAGCGAGGGAGGGCTCTCCTGTCTTTTGTTTGATGGAAGAATAGATGACACAAAAGTTTTGCTAGAAGTAGAGAGAGTGAACAGAAAGTTTCCAGGTCTCATCAAAGAAGAACACTACTCTGTCTGTTCTGAGCCTGGTGGTCGGTTTTTGTTTCACTTTGCTCCCGAAACTGAAGTAGAAGGGAAGAAACATGCAGAGGTCATTGCTGATCATATTTTATGTTGGGTTCAGGAGAGAGGACTTGGCAGTTCACTGCAGGCTGTTGGTGGAGATTCAACTGCAGTGAACACCGGATGGCAGGGGGGTGTAATGACGCATTTAGAGAAAAAACTAGGAAGAAGACTTGTTTGGATTGTATGTGATTTACATACAGGCGAGCTACCTCTTCGTCATCTCATCCAGGAACTTGATGGTCCTACAAAGAGCAACAACAAGTGGTCAGGTCCCCTTGGCATCATGCTGGATGAAGCAACACAACTAGAAATAAATACAACCTTTCCAAAGGTCGAAGTTGGCCCTCCCCTTCCGGCGTTGTCTGAAGGAGTCATCAAAGATCTCAGCACAGATCAATCCTATGCTTATCGTATTGCCCAAGCAATAAGATCAGGAGAAGTGCCTCAGTCATTGGCTCTCTTGGAGATTGGACCTGTCAGTCACAGCCGTTGGTTAACTACAGCTCTTCGTTTCTGCAGGATTTGGATTTCCAAACACGAATTGAAGGGCAAAGTGCTGAAGAATTTGAGGTTAATTGTTGAATTTATTATTGGAGTTTATCTTCCCCAGTGGTTTAGTGTGAAACTTAATCCTATGTGGGTGGATGGGCCCAATCACCTTTTGTTTCAATTGCAGCTAGTAAGAACACAGAGGAAGGTAGTGAGGGACATCGTGTTACCTGTGGCAAGAAGGTCCGCTTGGTATGCTTGATCAGAAGCAGTTTTGCAAGCAATGCTTTGCAGTCAATGTACCAATCTCCGAACCGAGGCTGTAGAAGTCATTCTAAAGATTAGAGGAACGCTAATAGATGACGACCAGTTGGGAGACTGTTCGTTTCATTCAAGAAAAGTTCCCCCAATAAACGTCAATGCCACCAAATTGTCAGAATTGGTTGACTTGAGTTTGGAAGTCTTAGAGCCACCATTGACAACAAGTCTAACTAGCCAAGAATTGAGAAACCTTAAAGAGACTCCAATGCAGGTGCCGAAGTGGCCTTCCCACACTCAAAGTGTGGAGAGATGTGTGAAAATGGTCACAGAAGCAGCGGGCCATGTTTACAGCCACGAGAGGCGAGAAGGTTACATCAAAGCACAAATAGCAAGCAGACTACTGATGACAAGAAACCAAAGCAAAGAGAGTATGAAGGCATTGGTTACTTTCAAATAGACTACGGATAATAAAATATAATAATTTGAAACTTGAAACAGTAACATGTGTGCAAACGCTGGTTATGTTATAAATTCACAAATATGTACATTTAAAAATCCATTTGATGTAGGTAGGACTTATTATAAAAAAAAATTTATGCCAGAATATTGTTTTGCATGCTTAAAGACTACAATAAATTGCTACCAAATTACTCGATTTTCAATTTAGCCAGTTCACCCCCTAAATTGACACACCCTACGCGGCGGCTGAGGCTGAGTGTGGGGTCTAATATGTAACATGATTGACTTGCGTCTCCTTCTCAGTTATGTATTAGTACAGCATCAGTCTCATGGTTGGCCGACACGAAACACATCATTGCTACCTGTCGGCATTTTACGAACTGATTCCAAAGTTTCGTACGAGCGCCACAGCTAAGTTGTAAACCGTTAATGATTTGTTCTTACGGCAGTTCGCATGGACTTCGGATCTCCCGACTGTTATGAACTTAGTATTTCCGCAGTGTTAGTGAATCTGGGCCCAGGTCAAGGTTAGGCCCAGCCAGTTGCTCACTTGAAATGATCACTCAGGTGGGGACTTTCACGTAGACGAGTATGGCATTGTTTCCCGCACTACTCTTGATGGGTAGTGATGTTGTGGGCTGTCATCTTTACCCATCCTAGGAGTGGGGAATGAAACTATCCACCAGTTGCCAATGGAAGGTGTTCGTAACCACCGATTGAGAAGAGTGTGGATTCCCCATTCCCTTACCCATCACCTCCCCCCCCTCCCTTCTCTCTCTCTCTCTCTCTCTCTCTCTCTCTCATGTAAATATTTTACGGCCTTTCCTACGCCTGTAAAGGATCGGGTCATATCTGCCTCAGGGTAAAATAGGAAGATGATATTGATGCCCAATTTAACATTCGGCCGATGTTTCCGTCCCAAATATATTGCCTTTATTTTGTTTATTTTGAGACTCTACCCCAATCTTCCTTTCTCGTAAATAGATATGTAAAGCGAGAGAGAGAGAGAGAGGGAGTGAGAGAGAGAATATTTGTATACAGGTTGTGGCGAAGGAATCTCACAGCCAGAAGGATTGACATTTATCTCCTGTCCATTTATTTTCTGGAAGGGCGATGGGATGGGTAGACATGGGATGGGGGAAAAGAGAAATCGAATGGGAAGTTGAAGAAGGGTATGTGGAAGGGGATGACGTATAGGCTTGGGAAAGGGAAAATGCTGTGTTAAGGATGTGTAGGGAGGGGGTTAATGGGAGGAGGGGTATAGGGAGAATGGGTTATTAGAGTGAAGGGGGAGTTTGGGGTAATTGGGTTAAGGGGAAGCTGGGGGTTTGGGAAAAATGGCTGTGTAATGGGAGGTATGGTGTCGGGGAGATGCAATGCAGGGGAAGGTGGTGTGTAAGGGGAGGGAGGTTGTGTGTTAGGGAGGGATGTGGAATGTAGGGGAGGGAGGTGTAAGGAAAAGAAAATGCAAGGAGAAGGTGTGATGAAGGAAGAGCTGTGGTATAGGAGACGGTAAACAATGTAAGGAAAATATATATATATATATATATATATATATATATATATATATATATATATATATATATATATATATATATATATATATATATATATATATATATATATATATATATATATATATATATATATATAAGTTGATAACTACAAGGAAAGAAGAAAACACGAAGTTCCCAAGGCTTTCTGTGAATTTGCCATCTTTTCGTGAATTACAATGAAGTTAGCTTTGGGAACTTCTGTGTTTCTTTTCTTTCCTTGTGGTTATCAGCATATACCTAGATCACGCGCACCTACAGTGATTTATTTATATATATATATATATATATATATATATATATATATATATATATATATATATATATATATATATATATATATATATATGGTGTGATGATGCGAAGGAAAGGCAAATTACATTAGAGCATAGAGTGTAAAGAGGGGGAGACATGAGGGTTGGAATAGTGGAGTGGAGGAAGGTGGTAATGGGGTGAGAGGGGAAGACATAGAATTACGATGGGAATGTCAAGTCAGGTCCCCCACCCCTCTCTCGCGGGTCCTAAAGGCGACAATAAAGTAGACGTGATCGAGGCTCTGGGAAGGAGGTCGACGAGAGTTTTTGTTGTATATTGTCCGAACCGTTTCTAAGGTTATTTATGTATGGGTTGGTTTCGTGTGAATGAATAAATATGTAATAAATATAGCAATGCAAATTTTCTTCCCAAATGGTAGATATTAAATTGCTGATAATAATAATAGTAATAATACAGTTAATTAAAATAATAAAGAAAAACGATAATAACACACATAACTTCAGCTCTATTTTACCTTTCCGCAATTTACATAATCAGGAAAGGATGAAAATATGAAGTCACCTGTAATTACTACCGCAACATCCCAGGGCAGAGAATAGCACACCAAACACACCGTCCACATTATGATTTGGCTAATTGCGTAATAGTGTTTGCCTTTCGACTTGGTTTCCTTGTCCATTGTTCTTATTTTAGGCACGGCGTGAAAAATTGTTTGGGTCAACACTGCGTATGATGAGGGGGGAGAGGTTCGAACGGTGGTTTTTGTGTACCTGAGTGAAAATAGTTAAATGTTGGCTTTCAGTGGAGTCTCTGAGGATGGTGAAGGATGAGGATGGAGGAAGATGAGGTGAATGTTGTTGAAGGAGGATGAGGAGGAGAATGTGGAGGAGGAGGAGGAGGTAGAGGTAGAGGAGGAGGAGGAGGAGGGGGAGGGGGAGGAGGTGGGTGTTGTTGCTGGGTAAAGGTTGAAGATTGTATTCTTGTTAATTAGCATCAGTGAATATACCTGGTAATTGGAAATCAAGTGTAGTAGATCCTGCCTGATTAGAATGTAGCTTGGTTTGGTGGTGCTGTTCACGTCTTTGCGAGGAGTGAGTCAGTGATTGAGTGCACGTGACTTGACTGACTAATTGTGAGAGTGAATGGGTGAGTGTGCTTGCTTGCGTGCGTTTCAACTCTCCCACACATTTTGGCGACGATAAACACGAACCAAGGAAAGAATTAACGTGAATGCGTTGTATCACAAACAATGCCCATCTTTTTTATCAATCATAATTTTTTAAGTCCAAAAGTCATGACTGTCTCAAGGCAGCGAATATAAACTTATGAGTTAATGGTGACAAACACAGTAAGTTTACACGTGATGCTCCGTTTTTTAATTAAGTCACTACTGAAGGAATTTACTTTTGACCTCAAATGGTGATTTTATAATGCTTCACCTGATGAACAGAGAGACGCTACTACTACACCTCATCAACACAATATTACCACACTGGATGAGTCGGCACTCTTCTATACACTGCAGTACAAACACAGGTAGTGCAGCAGCGTCACCAACATCCTCAGTGTCATTGCCTGAATTATTTCGTCCAGGGTTAAAATGATATAAGGGATTGGTTTGAGGGAAGACTTGTATAAAAATTATTATCATTGTCTTCCCTGTATAAATTTTCTTCCAATAGATTGTAAATAATTTTTTTTTGGGGGGGGGAGACTTCACAGGTTTATGGTTCGGAAGACTCTAACGATCACCCATAAAAAAAACAAGAAATGAAACCTTGGCTGATTGTTAGTCGATCCCTGCCTGTGAACCACCATGGTTCAGCCATAGCTAGTGAACCACCACTTGGCAGGGAGTGTTCCTGTGTTCTAGTTATTTATTTCAGGTTAGGCTGAGTTCTTACCTTTGTTTCTTGATAAGAATAATGTTGGGTGTTATCCCTTGGCTTTTACTGTTCTGGTAAAACATTTTGAGTGACAGGTATTATCAGAAACACAACTGGGTGTTTTTCTTTTATAACACACACAGTATGACACACTTACTTTACAAGGAAGATTTTTGAAGGGAGCCTTCTGATCAGAGCTTAGCACAGGTGGTGTGTTAGAGTCGAGTTCTTTAGAGCTTGGGCTAGCCGTGTAAACAGACGTCAGCAATTTAGAGATCAAGATTGTGACGTTTTCGGATATGCTTAGGGATGCGCTTTAATTATAATAAATGAAGAAATGTAAGATGTAGTGGTTTTTATTATATACTATTATGGTATGTTTATACATTGCTGTTACATATGTGAAGCATTACCTATGAAAAGATGCCTGTAAGGGGTGTTTCATACACGCGTATTTTCTGTTATACCTTTTTTTTTCCATCAAGAGGTCGTCCCGATACTAAACTAAAATTAACACAATAATAAATTAAATATATAAGAAATGGGAACACATAATATAAATAAAAAGTGTGAAAATGTGGCAGCAATATGTATTTATTTTATTGACGTAAAATGTTGTAACCCAGATGATCTTCTAAGTTAGTAAATAATTCTCATGAAATAAATATACAATATTCACTATGTGTCTTCAAGAGAGCTCCAAGGTTCTTCTACCATGTCAGTATTGATGTTCTTCCTCATTCTGTGTATTTTTCTGGCTTAGTAAATTGTTTCATTTTCAAATTCAGTTCCGATATTTAGATTGGAGGTCAGTCATACGTTCTGACGTCCTGGGGTCAGTCTTTTACTGTCGTTGTATGAGAAGTAAGTTGAGGAGGGGTGCTGAGAGTCTGAGGGTGGAGAGGGGTGTTGGTGAGGAGGGAGTTGGGGATCGAAGAGAGGAGTGGTGGAGGGGAGATAAGGAAAGTCGAGGGAGGGAGATGAGGTAGAATAAGGGTTGGGAAAGGAGGGAGAGGGGTGGATGGTGGAGGGAAAAGGTTAGGAGAGGGATGGAAGTGGGGAAAAGTGTTGATGCTGGAGTTTTACTAAGGTAAGTTAAGGGTAAGTTGAGTCGAGGTGCTGAGGGGGGAGGGACAAAGAAGGGGTGAGGGGGTGAGGCAGTCTTGTTAATGTCCCGACTGGGCCAAGCTGTTGTAGTACTTTACACAACAACCTCTCGTGCTCCGTAAATTGGCGCGGAAGGACCTCTAATTGGCGCTTGTTAGCCTTTGCGAGACGTGTTGTTAAAAAGATTGCACAGAAATGTATTATAACCAGCGGGATGCTTTTATAAGATGGAAAATAACCACAAAACCGGATCACCTGAAGATCTGGCACCCCAGTTTATCGCATCGGATGATTAGCCACCCTAACCTTGGGGGTTAGGTTAGATTACGATAGTTTTGGATAGGTTAGCGTTGGGGGAGATAATCTGCAGGCAAAATAATCTGGTGCTTAATGTTCAGGTGAAACAAGCTGGGGTGCTTAATGTTCAGGTGAAATAAGCTGTGGTGCCTAAACTTTACGTGATTCATATAAAGTGATACTACCCGTCCAAGGACACGAAATGCTCGCAAAAGAAGCTTTCACTTGAAGGTCGAGTCTAATACGAAAGCATGATGTGTAATACCTCGAGATCAGGTGAGTGATTGTCTCTGTGACTCTCAATTTCAACAGTAGATTGTAACGTTCATCTGTTAAGTCGCTAAAAATATATAAATTAAGAAACTGGATACCGACAGACAGACAGATAGACAGACGAACGGAATCGACAGGTGAATATTTTTGGCTTCTGGGCAGCACAGCGACAAACATGTTGAAGAGATGGTAGCAAAAACTTCCTGAAGAATAAAAGGCACGCATGATTAGAGCAACAAACACACACCCACACACACACCCACACACACCCACACACACACACACACACACACACCCACCCACCCACCCCTCTCCCCCTTTCCTTCTCCGTCTCTCTTCACTTCCCCGTCTCTCTCTCTCTCTCTCTCTCTCTCACACACACACACATGGCATATAAGTCATTTTCTGCACCCTCAATATTTAGTCCCTCATCACCTCTACCACAAACACTCAGCAACCCCACCATAAACACTCAAGCTTCTCACCACCTTCACTCTCAGCACCTCCACTACAAACACTCAGCCTCCGTACCCTCCTCACCCTTGCCACTCCGCCGTCGTCACTAACGCATGAATGCTCTAATTGAAACAAGCTGCAAGTTTCCAAAACAATAATTCTTTTTTTTTTTTACAGGCGACGCGTCAAGGTAGTGCGGATCTGCTACTCTTACTCCTCTCGCTCCCTCGCCTCTTACTCCTCCTCGCCCCTCGCCTCTTACCTCTCCCTCCTCGCCCCTCGCCTCTACTCCTCCCTCGCTCCCCTCGCCTCTACTCCCTCCTGCCCTCGCCCTTATCCTCGCCTCTACCCTCCTCGCTCCCCGCCTCTACTCCCTCCCTGCCCCCGCCTCCTTACCCTCCTCGCCCCTCGCCTCTACTCCCTTGCCCCTCGCCTCCTCTACTCCCTCTCGCCTCACTCCTCTCGCCTCTTACTACCTCTTACTCTTACTCCTCGCCTCGCCTTACTCCTCTTACTCCTCTCGCCTCTTACTCCTCTCGCTCCCTCGCCTTATTCTACTATTCTGTGTTGATCTTTTCCTCGTGGCTTGCGTTATATTTTTTTCTACTATCACGCTACATTTTTCAGCGTCATAATGATTGTTGGCTTTGCTGCTCTTGATAAATTGGTAATATCACTGAAGAGTCGTGAGTTTAAGCTCCTTGTGTAAGAACGGAAAGTGTTGTTGTTATGGTCTCTGGTTGCACCTGTTAGACCGAGAAGTGTAATAAACAACTCGGTATCTGCTCTCACGGGGCGGGGTGGGGTGTGATTTTTCGATTCAAATGAAGTTGTTGGGCGCTAATCCATAATAAATTAGAACAAGACCGTGAACACTTTAGACATTCGGAAATACTCGTAGAATCAAGAGATCCACAGCCCATCACATTGTACTGTACTGGGTGGAACATATACTGTGATCACACAACACCCAGGCTGTGTCTTGACCTAAAAGTACATGTGGCAGTTCAGTATATACTATACAGTAACACCGAACACACGAAAAGTCCATCAACTTGACCACTAAGTATTATATATACAAAAAATTAAAAAATTCATGTATAGGGAACATAATACTCTGTATGCCTACTTATGTCACTATTTCAGACGTCGTCCTTTGAATCGTGAAAAAAATGCTTGTTTTGCATAGTGTAGAATTGTAGATAACTTGTACACCGTATAGCTACTGTACACCACTCTGTCAGTGGGCTCTGGGACGTTTGTGTACTGTAACAGTTCTCGCCACCGTCCACAGGGTAGACACGGGATAAGCAATAATATAAGCGATGGATTGAAACTCTTGTTCAATAAACTATCTATCTATATATCAATATATCTACGACAAAAAGCTAAATTTTACTGAATGATTAATAATCTCAGATATAAATATTACTAAGAAGTTTCTTCTTAACGAGTTTGTGTAATGGTTCGCTTTCATTATTTCCCTAATATTTTGATTAATTTTCCTCTCCTACATTACCTGATTGTTGCCTCTTCCAGACAATAGTCTTCACTATTATACTGTGTGTGTGTGTGTGTGTCACTTTCCTCGACACATCTCTTTATTTGTTTTGGGAAAATATTGCGTATATACGTTTTAATACTTTGATACGAATACTTTACGAGTCCTTAGATTATTTCCACTGTCTGACCACACCTTAATTATAATTGTTCTCCCATATGTATAGTTTATATTCTTCGTAATCAGTTTTTAGTAATAGTATTTGTTTTGACTCTGTATTCAGTATACCCTTCACTGCGGGGGCAATACCTGTAATAGTTTATTTAGTTAAAGGCAGACAATTTTATTCAACCCAGAGAGGACCTCGTACACAAGGGGTTGATTGATTTACGAAATATAAATATTTCCCTTATTTTTTCTGAATGTCTATACCTAAAATATGAGAACAAAAATTCATTCCATCATGTACATTACAGTTTGCTTATTGTTTACCACATTAGATAAATAACTATGAAAAATATAATACATGTTCATCTGTCTGTTAATATGTGAGGATATAATATTAGTATTATCTGTTAGTGTAAAAATAACAAGAAGAATATGTTTGTTTTTTCTCTAAAGGCGCCAGCAGCAAGAGGCAGAGATAAATTTACGTGTCTGTAGAGTTAGCCAAGAAATGTTAATTGTGTTTGTTTTACTCATTACGTTTGTCTTCGTTTTATCTGTATTTTATTTAATCCCGTGTTTATCTCTTGCTTGCACCGCCTCCTATCTTGCTCCTCGACTCACATTATCTTTATCGGCGCTGAAAACTTTTACTTTTTAAAATCAAGCTAACGATCTTGATGGTGTGGCCCTCCAAGACGGGAGAAAGATGTCCCACAAGAAAATGTTTAGGCTGAAAGCTGAAGTTTTAGCGACAATAACAATGGTGTTCAAACCGCACCCACCCGCCCTTTAATCAACATTCTTTACTGTGGTGGTCGAGATTATAACTTCACAAAGAATTTAAAATCTAAAGTCCCCAAATTGTCCGGGAAGCAAATGTTATTGTTGAATACTGCTGTTGGTGTCGTGTTTAAAGTGTAATTTCAGTGCATGTAGATGATGGTAATAATATTAATTAAAGTCTGTCAAATACAGAAACCATAAGCTGAAAATATACAAATGACATATGTAGCACAGTTGCGGAAATGTGTTCCTACACCTGCGGTAACCCATGTCTCTAAACGACAACGTTGGCAGTAGTAGTGTAACGACGGCCGTGATTGGTTACACAGATTGGCCGTTTGGAGACAAGGGTTACCACAGGGAGTGTAGAAACACATTTCCGCAACTGTACATATGATATATAATCGCAAGGGGGAGAGGGTCATTTAACAAGGAATTTCAACACAGTTATAGTACAAAAGTGAGGTTGGCATGTTATCTACGGATGCTTTATGATTCTTACAACAATTTGAATTGGGCTGTTCTTACAGCGATCAGTACTTGATCGCATGGGCTGGTTGTGGTGTCGAACAGCAATTTGCGAAAGGTGAATCGGAGGTGGTAGCAGGACCCCGTGTCTAGGACAGTGTAGTAACTTCGTCACAGACTGGCAGATGAAGTCTTGGTGATGAGAGAGAGTCGAGAGGGTCAGTATACTAAGCGCCTCTTGATACGTGGTGTAACTGAGGGAGAAACTAATCTTACACTTCCTCTTCTGTAATCTCTCTTCTTGTTGTGTAGTATTTAAGGAAGAAGACCAGGCAGGAGAAGTATATATCATCATAGGAAGAAGAGTTCAGACGGGAACTCCAAGGGACTTGAGACGATGGAGGATGTGGAGATGATAGTAGTAATGTTTGACGGTTGTCTCTTTTCTAGTTCATTTTGTTATCTATTGTGACACCGAGGAGCTTGGTGGAGTCCACAACCTGGGAAGGAGAGGGGGCCAATGTGATGGAGGGAGGCTGGACATGGTTGGAGGAGAGGTTGATGTGCATAACCATGGTCTTGATATGTTTGGTCGTGAACCAATGTGGAAGGTGTTGGAGTCGGAATCCGAGTTGTTCTCACTGATGCCAACGAATATCTTACGTTTCTCTAAGTTGCGGTAGACGAAATAAAGAAAGCTGAGAAGACAGTGGGTAGTGGAGGAGGTTTTCATTTTGTCAAATTGCTGAGAATCAATTTCCGCCTGCAGCGTCGGCATGTAAGCCGAGTCAAATGACAAAACCATTGCAGATTAGGCTTGGTATTGGGGTAATGGCAATGGGTCACAACTCGTTTAGGGATTGTTGGCTCGTTGACTTTGGTACTGGTGACACATATTGAAGTCTTCCAGTCAGCTGGGCATTTTGCTCGTCCGAGAGAAGTATTAATAATGGAGCAGAGGAATTTAGCTAGTTCTGGGGAGAAATCCTTGTAGAACTTCATGGGTAAGTTCAGTGGGAGTGGTGGAGCTCTTGATATGAGTCTGTCCCATCGTTTTGCGACTACAAATTCTTGCACTGTTAGTAGGTGAGGGAGCTGGGAGTCGGGTTGGGGGAACGTCTGGCATATAGTGTATGTTTGTGCGTGTGTTTTATTTACATTAAAATGAAACCCAAATTAAAGACTTGACAAAAAATTAAGAATAAATATTTCAACCTCAATTCAATAATAAAGAGATCGAGGCAAGACAAGGTCAAGCGTACACACACACACACACACACACACTAACTACAGTGACTACACATACACAACCAATACTAAGAAAGTGTTGTGAAAGCATTAATGTTTTTTTAGAAACTCAGGAATTAAGTTCCGTCTCCGTAATGAACCGGGGTTACATGGAAACTGTTTTCCTCAAAAAGCTCAACAACAAAATAATTAAGATTGCTAGACTGACGTAAAACTCTGTTTTGAATTAAAGCCAGTTTCCAAGGGATTTTGGAATATTAAAAAAATTACATATTACAAATGAAAGACTCTCAAATGCAGGAATTATAAGAAAAAAATAAACATTCTTATACTTCAGCGCCTCTTATAAAAATGCCACCGAGATCACTGCACACAGCTGGTGAACTCTGGCCCTGGCTTTGTACACACTGAATAGCGGAGCCTTGAATACTTGGCCACCGGGAGGTTTGATTTTCAATACCCAATATTTTGTAGCGTTCCACATAAATTTGCCACTGACCGCACACCTGCGTAGGCGATAAATATTACATCAGGTGTGTATTAGGTGCCCCGCCACACCTAACACCATAAGAATTTGAGTGTGTTTAGTATGTGCGAGGGTCTTTTTGTGGAGGGTCTTTTTGTGGAGGGTCTTTTTGAGGAGGGTCATCTTTTGTGTGTGGATTTGTGTAGGTTTGTACGTGTGTATTTATATAAAGATTCGCTTATAAAGTTTTAGTGTGGAAGTGAAGCGATAGTTTATTGTTTGAGAGAGAGAGAGAGAGAGAGAGAGAGAGAGATGAACACAACATTGACCTGAGGAGAACACGAGAGCCCCTGAATGTGAGCGAGCCCAGGTCCTTCCCTGAGGTTCACACGAGGGGCATCCATTATAATATGAAAGCTGGAGGGATCTTCTGAATATCATGACCATAACAGACGTGGTGTGAGTGAGTTGATCCAACCACAACTTAACTTGTCTCCCTGCAACACAAGTGTTCCGCCATTCTCTTAAAATACCCGAATCTGTGATAAAGTGAACATAATACAACGTGTAAACAGTCATTACTCTCCCAGTGAATTACATAGAATAGACTAAAGAGTAAAACACCAAAAAAAACATAAATTATGATCACTGATTTTAACGGTATATGAGTTTCTGAATACATTACTAGACTGTCTCCTCCAAAAAAGTTATACTGTCGCTTGGAGACTCTTTACCTATACACATGAACCTAGTGTACATATAGATATAGTGTACATATTGACATAGTGGACATAATGTACAAATAAACATAGTGTAATATAGAAAAGGTGTACTGGTGGACACAGTGTACTGTACAGGTGGGCAGAGTGTATAGATGGTCATAGTGCACAGGTGAACATAGTGTACAGGTGAACATAGTGTACAGGTGAACACAGTCTACCGGTGGGCATAGTGTACAGGTGAAAATAGTCTACAGATGGGCTGTGTGTACAGATGGTCATAGTGTACAGGTAAACAAAGTATACAGGTGGTCATAAAGTACAAGTGGGCATAGTGTATAGGTGAACATAGTGTACAAGTGAACAAAATGTACAGGTGGACATACTGTACATATAGTTCTTGTTCATGGTATACTAGGAAATTAATTGTGTGTAATTCCTGATCATCTTACACCAGGAAGCTTCTTCACACATGGACACTGGCGCTACACATGTCCTTGGTAAATGGTTCAAAGTATTGAGACAAACCCTCGGGAATCATAATATGTGGACTCGTGGAGGTTGACTCAGGCATTGTTGGTAGTTTAGTCAACAAGGCTGGTACAGTGGCGGCCGTCGGTCACAACCACAAGTTGAAGAAAATTATAATTATAATAATAAAAAAAACCACCAATGTGTTTGTGAGTTTTGTCGGACTGCTTACTGGTGGGCGTGTATGTTGAGTGTTACCTAGGGGGACGTTGAGAATCGTGAACCCCAAACACGACATTTCCTCAGAGAGGAACTTAACTTTATGGTAACAGTCACACACTGGCCCATACCACTCCTCTATGATATGACAGCACAAGTGTCATCATACCATATTTCGTAAAGAAGTGATCCCAGGGAGGGACACACACAAGGTGCCCTGTTATCACAGCCAAACGTCGCTCACCAACACACTCCGGGCCAGGTGCGACCAGCGGACCAGCGAGGCAGGAGGAGCACGAGTCTCACTCTACCATCGACTAGTCACAATCTTTTATAATTTGGTGATGATATTTATATACCGTATTGACGATGAAGGTCATGAGTCATTCAGTGTTGCTGAGACTTCAGTGAACATTCATTCATTCACCCTCACATACACGTATTCTTCTACACTGACCCTCCTTGTATTTTCATGTCATAAGTTTCCTTTTTTTTCTATGCATAAAGAGGAAAAGTGACTTGGGAAGTGTTTCGAAGTGACTGCATCCCACAAGGCACAGAAGATTCCAGGATACTTCAGTAACCAGATGACGGAGGGCGAGTGTACAAGTGTTCATCACATTACCTCTCAGGCAGGGACCCCCCCCCCAACCCCCGTGTCCTGACGTCCAGCATCAGAACTTGCGTAATTCTATATAAGTATGGGTGTATGTAAGTGTATGTACAGTAAGTTTATCTGTATTGGTGATGATGGTCGTAGTGCTGTGATGTGGTGATGGTCGTGGTGCTGTGATGTGGTGATGGTCGTGGTGCTGTGATGTGGTGATGGTCGTGGTGCTGTGATGTGGTGATGGTCGTGGTGCTGTGATGTGGTGTCGTGGGCTGTGATGTGGTGATGGTCGTGGTGCTGTGATGTGGTGATGGTCGTGGTGCTGTGATGTGGTGATGGTGCGTGGTCGGGTCTGTGATGTGGTGATGGTCGTGGTGCTGTGATGTGGTGATGGTCGTGATGTGGTGATGGTCGTGGGTCTGTGATGTGGTGATGGTCGTGGTGCTGTGATGTGGATGGTCGTGGTGCTGTGATGTGGTGATGGTCGTGGTGCTGTGATGTGGTGATGGTGTGTATGTGGTGATGGTCGTGGTGCTGTGATGTGGTGATGGTTGGTGCTGTGATGTGGTGATGGTCGTGGTGCTGTGATGTGGTGATGGTCGTGGTGCTGTGATGTGGTGATGGTCGTGGTGCTGTGATGTGGTGATGGTCGTGGTGCTGTGATGTGGTGGTGTGGGTCTGTGATGTGGTGATGGACGTGCTGTGATGCTGGTGATGGGTCGTGGTGCTGTGATGTGGTGATGGGTGGTGGTGCTGCAGTGTGGTGGTAGATTAGTAGTGCTGTGATGTGGTGGTCGTGGTGCTGTGATGTAGGTGATGGTATGATGTGGTGATGGTCGTGGGTCTGTGGTATGGTGATGGTCGTGGTGCGCAGTGTAGGTGATGGTCATTGGTGCTATATGATGTGGTGATGGTCGTGGTGCTGTGATGTGGTGATGGTGTGGCTGGTGCTGTGATGTGGTGATGGTCGTGGTGCTATGATGTGGTGATGGTCATTGGGTCTGTAAGAGTGGGCTGATGGTCGTGGTGCTATGATGTGGTGATGGTCGTTATTGGTTCTGTGATGTGAGTGGTCGTGGTGCTGCGTGTGGTGATGGTGTAGTGGATTTGTCATGTGATAAATGGGAGTTCATACAAGAGGGTGAAATAGACTGACGAGGAATTAATGTAGGAGGGTGAGTGGGAAGGAGAGGTGGGAGAAATATGTAATGAGCAGGGGGGTGGGAGGAGGGAGGGAGGTGGGAGAATAGAGGAGTGTTAGGAAGTAAGAGTGGTAGAGAGGAGGAATGTGTGAGGGAGGGAGAATGTGAGGGAGTTCGAGGAGTAATAGTAAGAAGAAGTGTTTTACAGTTAACAAACTTATTGACAAAGCTTGAAGTACAGTTTGCCTATTCTGAGTAATTCATCCAGGTCTGGACACTGAGGATGCTATCACTTCTCACTGCCAAACAGGACAGTGGTTCATATACAACCAAGAGTCACATTATAATTGAGGACTAATCAGTGTGGGCAGCAAATTTGGGATAAACAGTGATGGTGGAGGGAGTGAGTAATAGGGAGGGGAACGGTTACCTTGGCATGGTGAGGTACTGCGAACGAAAACTTCACCCTTTCCACTCCCTTACCCTCTTTTACCTCTCCTTATCCTTCTCTCCCTCCTCTCCATTTCCCATAACCACTGTCCTTCCTTCCTTCTTTCCTTCCTTCCTTCCTTCCTTCCTTCCTTCCTTCCTTACCTCATACACGCCCCACCCTTCATAATCACGTTCTTAATCCCCACCATAACTACCTCTTAAACTTCTGTTCCTTAGTCACCCCTCCCTACTATCTGTCTTCCCTTCCCAGCCTCTTCCACCACCACCACCATAACCTCTACCATCATAACCTCTACCATCATAACCTCTACCATCATAACCTCTACCACCATAACCTCTACCACCATAACCTCTACCATCATAACCTCTACCACCATAACCTCTACCACCATAACCTCTACCATCATAACCTCTACCACCATAACCTCTACCATCATAACCTATACCACCATAACATCTACCATCATAACCCTACCACCATAACCTCTACCACCATAACCCTACCCATCATAAACCTACCACCTAAACCCTACCATCATAACCTCTACCATCATAACCTCTACCACCATAACCTCTACCACCATAACCTCTACCATCATAACCTCTACCACCATAACCTCTACCATCATAACCTCTACCACCATAACCTCTACCATCATAACCTCTACCACCATAACCTCTACCACCATAACCTCTACCACCATAACCTCTACCATCATAACCTCTACCATCATAACCTCTACCATCATAACCTCTACCATCATAACCTCTACCACCATAACCTCTACCATCATAACCAACCTTCACCACCCATAACCTCTACCATCATAACCTATCAAGTACCCTCGCCACCATAACCTCTACCATCATAACCTCTACCACCATAACCTCTACCATCATAACCTCTACCACCATAACCTCTACCATCATAACCTCTACCACCATAACCTCTACCATCATAACCTATACCACCATAACATCTACCACCACCACCACCACTGTCTCACCCCAGTCCAAACACGTGATTCTTTCCCCATCTTAACACAACTAACACAACCAACAACTACATCACGCCACGTCCTCCACCCACCCCAATGTTACCTCCTCCACCCACCCCAGAACCATCTCCACCACCCCTGTCCACACCTCCTCCACCCGACGCCGCACCCTCCACCCACCCCAACTGATACCATCGTCTCCAACCCACCCCAACCACGCCACGTCCCTCCACCCACCCCCGCAACCGACGCCATGTCCTCCACCCAGCCCGCTAACCATACCATCGTCCTCAACCCACCCCCAACCACGCCATTGTCTCAACCCACCCTAACGCAGTCCCCACCCACCCTTAACCATTATCGCGTCCTCCACTCCACCCCAACTGATGTTCCTCCACCCACCCCAACCACGTTGACGTTCTCTCCACCCACCCCAACCACGCCGATACCCACCCACCCCAACCACGCCAAGTAATCCACCCAGCCCAACCACGCTGGTATCCACCCACCCCAACCACGCTGTCCTTTCAACTCCACCCCAACCGTGCCAGAAAGTCCTCTTTCACTCCACCCTCTAAATACGCCGTCCTCCATCCACCCTAACCATCGCCACTTCCTCCACCCACCCCAACCGATACATGTCCTCCACCCAGCTCCAACATACCACTGCCTTCAACCCACCCCAACCACGCCAACCTCCACCCACCCCAACCACGCCACGTCCTCCATCCACCCCAACCACGCCACCTCCTCCACCCACCCCAACCACGCCATGTCCTCCACCCAGCCCAACCATACCACGTCCTCCACCCACCCCAACCACGCCACGTCCTCCACACACCGTAACCAAATCATCCTATCCACCTATCCTCCTCCTCCTCACATCTCCACATCTCCTCCCCTTCTTGATTGCCTCTCAAAGGTCATCAATCGTTAGTCGTCGTCGTATTGAGTGTCCTTGGCAGAGGGCGTGAGAGTCATCTTCATTTGATCACAACAATATTTCGTGTATCTTTACCTAACCTAACCTAACCTAACCTAACCTAACCTAAACTGTTGAATATTTACAAATTAATTCGTCATGGAAAAGTTTATTACTCCTCGTTATGGCTGGCAGGAGAGTTGATGTCGGGAGGTTATTACTCGACAGTCACATCAGGTACAATTATAAATTATTTAAATTATCTGTTGCAATTTAAAAAGAAAAAGATCTATATCTTATCAACCTAAGTTAATTATCAGAAACGCATTTTTTTCTAAATTTCTAAACGAACTAACAATTCTCTCAAACGACTTTTTTTTTATTCTAAATTAAATAAAATCTCAGAAATACAACTTTTTTTTTCCAAGTCAAATTAATTCACAGACATTAAAAGTTTGCTGCAGATTTGACACGAATCTACCAGACCCGACACCCACGGCCTCACCACCTGCACTGTACGTCACCTGGTGTAATTTATCTCTGTCAGGTTAACCAATAATATAAGTCTAGGTGTGTGTGTGTGTGTGTGTGTGTGTGTGTGTGTGTGCGTGTTTCTATTTCGGCATCACTCAACCTATATCCACGTGAGTTAATTAGAATCATCTCCTATAAATACTCCAGTCAGTAAAAAATGTCACTCAGGAGCCCTTCATCATTGCTTGTGCCATTTTAAGACCATTTACCAGCCTCCTCCCGCTGATGAGTGGCACAGTGCCTTCACGGTGAGGTTAGAGGCTTGACTGGTGAAGCCTTTTGGAAGGTTATGTGAGTGTTGGTGATGATGGTGGGTGAGGTGAACAACGTTGGAGGGTGAGGTGAACAACGTTGGAGGGTGAGGTGAACAACGTTGGAGGGTGAGGTGAACAACGTTGGAGGGTGAGGTGAACAACGTTGGAGGGTGAGGTGAACAACGTTGGAGGGTGAGGTGAACGTTGGAGGGTGAGGTCAACGTTGGAGGGTGAGATGAACAACGTTGGAGGGTGAGGTGAACGTTGGAGGGTGAGATGAACAACGTTGGAGGGTGAGGTGAACAACGTTGGAGGATGAGGTGAACGTTGGAGGGTGAGATGAACAACGTTGGAGGGTGAGGTGAACGTTGGAGGGTGAGGTGAACAACGTTGGAGGGTTATTGTGAACGTTAGAGGTTTAATGTAAAGGTTGAAAGGTTTAATGTGAACGATGAAATTTTAATATGAACTTTAAAGGTTTAACGTAAATGCTTAATGTTCATTGTGAACGTTTAAGGGTTAAGGTGAATGTTGAAGATGTAATGTGAACGTTGAAGGGTTTTTGTGAACGTTCGAGGTTTAAGTAAACGCTGGAGGTTTAATGGTTATTCATTAACAATTTACTGAATGTTGACAGTCAAGATAGAGTTATCTGAATGTTACTGATGAGTAATGAATGGTTGAATGTTGATGGTTATGATGATGAGGAGGTAAATGAATGAATGTAGTTGGAGATTTATCTGGATGCTACAGGGCTTATAGAATGTTCATAGACATATTAGATGAATTTACTGAATGTTAACGGTGACTGTGATGAATGGTTAGAATGTTAATAGAAACATTGATCGATTGGCTGAATGTTGATGCTACTGGGTGTTTATAGGTGGTTTATACAAGCTGTAATCTGCAGCACCATTAGGACAGCATCATTATAACACCAATTGCACCATTAGCTCCTTATAATGGCTATAACTAATTAAATTATAGAATTGATTTTTAATAATAAAACAATTGTGAGTGAATGTTGTATTACTTAACCAAACACACTGCTACGCCAGGTGTGTGTGTCTATCTCAAGTATGGTTAGGTTAGGTTAGGTTAGGTTAGAACTTGGGTGTCTGTATCACTTGTTAGTTGCCTTAAATCCGCTAGATCAGTGTTGTGATCATCTGAAGATTAGACACCCTAGCTTATTTCAACTAAATATTAATAATCCTAACGTTAACCTAACCTAACCTAACCTAATCTAACCAAACCTCTCCTAATGTAACCTACCCAAGCCTAACCTAACTAACCTAACGTTAACCTAACCAAACCCAGCCTCACCTAATGTAACCTACCCAAGCCTAACCTAACCTAAGTTCACATAAAGTTAATGTGATATATATATATATATATATATATATATATATATATATATATATATATATATATATATATATATATATATATATAACGTGGCTGTAGTGTAGACATCAGACAACCAACAAAGTCTCTCCTCCCGGTATCAGAGACAATTACCTCCAGGGGCTCACAACTTCTCTCCTAAAATGGCGTTCTCTCCCTTGATCTCATATCTATAGAGACTTGTGGACATAAATCAAAAAGGACACTAGAGAAATGGCGGTCTTTTGAAAGGGGAGATACTGTACACAAGTCAAAGGAGACAAGCAGGGGAGATGGTGAAGGTCTCGTGAAGGGGGAGAGAGAGAGAGAGACACGGGTGATTTGAAGGACGATAAACGCACGGTAGAGACAGAGATGGTCCAAGATATTGTGTGGCTCTTTCCTTCTTATCCTTATCGTGTCTGTCTGTCTGTCAATGCCAGTGCCGTTGTGGACTTCATTTTACGTCTTCATAGTCAATGTTGTTTTACCTGTGCTTTGTTTAATTAACAGTTATAACATAGGTATATATTAACTTTCTTTAAACTAGTTCTGCTGAATATATATATATATATATATATATATATATATATATATATATATATATATATATATATATATATATATATATATATATATATATATATATATATATATTCTATTTACGGTGGAAAACTGGCAGCCCAGTTGCCAGTTTTCCACCGTAAAATTTACAGTGCCCAATTACGACGTCCGTAAATGTCATAGCAAACGACGACGGTGTCACTGTAAAACGCGGAGCTAACAGAAAATCCCCTTAAAACAAAAAATATTGTGGCCAACCGTAGATTTTTTACAGTGAATCACAGTAATATTCGAGGTAATTTCTTACAATGTAGCCTTGCATGCTTCTCTATGCCCGTAGGACCCTTGGTGGGAATTGAGTTTCTTTTTCTTTACAATCATGACGCTCCACTTGTCAGAGATGGAGACTCATTATATGTTTTTTATATAAGAGATATCCTCTATAATTGTCATACAGTGCTGAACGATCCGTTGGCTCCAGTACTTGACTCTGAGCCAAAATTCCATAAATCAGTCAACCTCACTCCGTCAACTGTATATGAATGATGGACATTAGAAGTGATGGCAGTAAACAGAAGTCACCAGTCATCGCGCGCGGCACTCACACACACACACACACACACACACACACAGACACGCGCGCAAGATATCCAAGAAATTTTAGAGAGAGAGAGAGAGAGTCTGTTGGACGTCACCTGTAAGAGATGTAGTGTAAAAGAAAAGAGATAATTAGTCAGACACCGTAAAGTCGTAGACATCAAATATATGAACCCCTTGATGTGCGTGTGACCCACCAGGGCAGAGTGGCGAGCAGGGCTTTAGATTTCGCCAACCTCAGATGTGGCGGCGATTAATCATGGCGAGCAACTCATGATCATTTTATCCCTCCCCACCCCACCCCACCCCACCCCACCCCACCCCACCCCACCCCACCCCACCGGACACTTGATGCTTTACGTAAGAAACGGTAAAATATGAGTAATGAGTATTTGTGTGTGTGTGTGTGTGTTCTTTCCTCTCCTCTCTCTCTCTCTCTCTCTCTCTCTCTCTCTCTCTCTCTCTCTCTCTCTCTCTCTCTCTCTCTCTACTCTCTCTCTCTCTCTCTCTCTCTCTCACACACAAGCGGGGCAGAACTAGGTCAAGTTAGATCAAGGAAGGAATCCCTGAGTATTAAATATTTTACCCCACCACTAATGGCATGTGAAAATCTGTGATGTAAAATGTCCCTCACCTCCCTCCCTCACTTGTTCCCGAAGATCGTGTTGCCATTTAATTACCGTGTGCGCGTCATTGAGGGGGAGGGGGGGGCATAGCGTTCAATCTTTCCTTCACAATTTGCATTATTGAAGATGGTGTACGAAAACAGGAAGATAATTTTAATACTCCAGAACTGTAGACTTAATATGTGGGAAATTAATATTATTATGTAAATACTAAAGGCAGTTATTTATTTATTTTTTTTTTCAGTGAGATGATTTATTTCGTTTAATCTTTATATAATTTTAATTGTGAATAATATTAGGTATATAGAAAGCTATAGCCTCACTGTAGTACACAAAAGCTTCCCACGTTTTGAGAGAAAGATATATATTTATAGGTCCTTTCGATCTATTTCATCTAACATTACATTATTACTCATATCATAGAACACACACAACACACACACGCGTGCTCTACTACTGCTACTACTACTTTGCTATCACTCGGAATCCAGCACGACGATCATCCAGCTATGATACAATGATATTAGTTATTAGGGATGTCACCTTCATTGGTGAGTTCTGAGGTAACTAAAGAGGCCGACACGGGACCGACAGGGTCGATCACAGATGTTGCACATGTGGGGGGCTACATCTAGTGCAGGAGGGGCGGCGGCAGCGTCTTTCTGGCGTTGGAGCTTGTCTGCCTCGTTATGCAGTCGGACTAACTCGAAAGTATTGACACCTTGTGTGGTGATCCTCCAAGCGTTACGATGAAGGGGTGGGTCGATTTGGCACTTTTTTCAGATTTATTTTAAGACTATCCTTATACCTTTTCAGTTGCCCGCCAGCTTTACGTTTACTTAGGTGTTTTGGCAGTCTACTGTCGTCCATGAGGGTAACATGGCCAGTCCAGCGCAGTTGTTCAGGGATAATGGTAGGTACACACACACACACACACATACACTCAACACACACGCACACGCTCAACACACACACGCACACGCTCAACACACACACGCACACACACACACACACACACACACACATACACTCAACACACACGCACACGCTCAACACACACACGCACACGCTCAACACACACACGCACACACTCAACACACACACACACACACACACACACACACACACCTGTCATGAGTGTTAAAGAGGTCAGAGGTGCTAGTAAGCTGGGGCACGGAGTTACGACGCCATCACACAGACCGCGAGAGATAGCATCCTATTAAGGGGAATTTGTTTCTCTTGAGGCCAACTGCTCCTTACCCGCCCTGACTCCAGTGTTCCCACAAGCTCATTAGCGACCAATTACGCGCCTCAGTGACTCCAACTTACCTGACTATTTCCAGCAACAGGATCTTAGTATAACACGTGTATGTGTCTGTTATTAACTGGAATATGACCTCAGTATAACACGTGTCACGCCTTGTCCTGTGTCTGTTATTAACTTGAACTCGACCTCAGTATAACACGTGTCACACCTTGTCCTGAGAGCGTAGGGTGCTTGCCTATCGGTCTAAACAACAAATGTTTATTTTAATATTCCAACAAACAGGGTACTACACTCTTCACTGACAGTCATTAACTTTCTCCCTATAACTCACTGTAACCAGTAACACGTCTAATGCAACATGTAATACCAGCTAAAGCTCCCACAACGCCAGTAATACCAATTAAGTAAAACCAATTATCATCATGAAATACAGCGGTGATGATAGTAGAGTGTCACAGGTAACATATTATTCTTGTCACACGCGCACTCATCCTTGTAACACCAGCAAGGGTTCTTTTAGTACCATCAGGTATGTAAAATCAAGTAACACATCCACAGCGTAAATCTTGTGACACACACACACACACACACACACACACACATACACACACACACACACACACTCACTCACTCAAGTAACGCATCCTAAAAAGTCAGTAGACCAAACATGCCTGAGTCTTAGGCGAGAGCAAACAACTCTTTACATAGGCAATTTCGTTTCACTTTACACACACGCAAACAAGCATTTAAATAAACTATAAATATAAACGAATGAACACGGAAGGGATAGTAAGTCAAGAATGTGAACAAAACATCTGATAAATCACATACTGTACAGCAATTCAGTAATGATAATCATTTTAATCATTAGTTATGTTTCATCCATATTTTTCACCTCAAAGCGTTTCAGATATGAATATTTCGAGTAGGTGGTTTTTCGTTCCCCACCAGCCTGTGGCATTTTAATAAACAATATAATGAGCTGGGCGAGTGAGAAAGTGGCGTCAAACTGGCGGCCGGGGACGTACGAGAAGGTATATGTCAGTCAGTGAGGCAGTCAGGTTGTCATGGTGTGTAACGTAGCTGTAGATAACATGAGTTAAGGAAATCAAATAGTGAATGATATACTTAACACTGACTGCCATTCACCATGACGATCGCGGCCATTCCAGTAGTGAGGGCATTAGGAATTTGCTAAAGTAATATTAATTCTCATGATGCAGTGTTGTGCCGCTCGTGAATTTGCGTCAGCGTGTAGAATTAAGACTATGTCGCTCGTGGATCTGCGTCGATTTGTGTGTTGTTACTGACTATAAATTCTGCTAGATGTACAGTGCCCGTGCGTAAGTTTGTTCGTAAAACTATTAATTAAGAGCCATTGATTGTAACTGTCGCGATCCCACTACCCTTTATACTTGGGGAGTGAATCCTACCCCAAGTTATTAACAAATAAAGGTACAAATAGGGAACACGGCAATAATTATCCCCACCAAATACCTACTCAACTAAATGTACTTGAAAAAAGTAAGAACAGTTGAAATAAGTGAATCACAAAAGGGAAGATAATTAATTAATTCGATTTATGTTTTAAAGGGAGTAATGATTAGCAAACATGAATTTAAGGGAATAAGTAATTGTATAATAAAATAAGAGTGATGCCCGAAGGGCGAAAATATACTGTAAGGAGTTAGACCAAACAAATATTACTTAACATTACTATATTACACAAGACACACGAAATATATATATATACAACAATCACTACAAAATGATTATCCCTACCAAACAGGAGATTCCTTACCATCAGGATCCCTTCCTAGGCCTAACTAAACGTGTCACTAATACCTGATACCCCTAGGGCATTGCACAAGACTGGATAAAGCACTAGACAAGGGTCAAGGCTAGAGAACGAATGGACACGTCTAACCTATGCCACGGATTTTCGCTACTGGGGTGGCGTGGGTACGCCGCCGAAAAGCGCATCTCATCTCACGTGATCCAGACATTTGCTAGATATTTTATATAATTAATTAATACTCTCTTGATTTGAACTTAACAGAGTAAGACAATGATGCATATTAATAACATACATAAATATACAATTAACCTAAGTAACTAAGAACAATAATAATATAATAAGTACAATTAACAAATTATTAATAGCTTGTGTGAAATGGAGGCGTGAACATATGCCTCACGCTATGCGAGTTCCCGAGCGCTCAGGCACGTGACACTACATATATTTAACGGTAATTTGATGATGTCCCTGAATATGTAAATAACGAAACTATTAAATATTAGCTTACGCGTGTGTGTGTGTGTGTGTGTGTGTGTAATAATACTAATAAACGGTTTATTAATAGAGTTGCAGCCGGTGGCTCAAAATATACAGACTTACATTTGATTTAGTCATAATGATATAATATTCATTGAATACATTTACAGGGCTGTACAGTACATACATCAGGAGCTGTTTATTATTTTAACAATAGATGGGTTGGTGCTGTTCTTATATCTATCGGTGCGGGCTCTTATGGGCTGAATTTTGTTGTAGTGGTGGACTACAAAAGGTGGGTGGGGGGGCTGCCAGTGTCAGGAGGTGGCAATGACGAGGGTGGTGCAGTAGTCCACTGCCAAACCTTGCTAGTGCTTGGTGGTGGAGGTCACTGAGGGATGGCATTTCCAGGGCAGAGAGAGCGTTGGTGTAGCCGGAGTATTCTGCGCCGAGCATGATTCTGCAGGCCCTTTTCTGTACCTTCTCTAGCCGACGTTGTTGGGTGGAGTTGAGAGAAGACGACCAGGCTCTCTGTGTGTGTGTGTGTGTGTGTGTGTGTGTGGATAGAAAGGGAGCAGGAGATGTGTATAGAGGGAGAATGACAGATTAAGAGAAGTGAAGAGTAAGCGTTAGAGATAGATAGGTGGGAGAGCATGTGAGAACGAGAAAGGGGAAGGGTGAACAGAACTCTCTCTCTCTCTCCACCAGTTTACCTTACTTAGCATAACGCCTCTCACTTGACCTGACCTGATCTGACCTTCTTACGGTATTCTGACCTCTGAAAATTTAATTTTCACCAAACAAACAAGACCAAATTATTTTTGTTTTACGCTTTTTTAAACTTTGCATTTAGAATGTGTAAAATATTTTCTCAATTTTATTTCATACATGACGAGTGCAAACTATTAATATTGTTTGCTTATCTAACGAGTTTCTTTGGAAATTAATTTATTTTATTTCCTATGTAATCGGAGTGGAAATTTTTGGGGGTGTTTTTTTCTTTATATATTTGTTTTGTATTTTTTGCATTTTTTTGTGTTTCTATTGTATTTTACTATAATTCGATTGTTTTGCAACTTGATATTTTTAATTGTCGATTGTTTTACTACTCGATCTGTTCTTACAATTCTGAATTATTATTTGCAACTTGATTTGCTGTTTGACAACTTATTTATTTTACATTTGTATATTTCCTTTTTTTTTTTAAATAGGCGAATATTTTACAAGCCAATATATACTGTATATATTTTTTCCCAACGCCGATCTGTTCACGCTCTGTAGAACTTAATTAAAATTTACTAGAGCGTAATAGAGCTGTAAGGTAGACACATATGAGTGTCGTGGCGTGTTGAGGACCCAGTGCTCTACCTTATTCATGAGACCTTGGGACTGTACTCCTGCTCTGTCGGTCTCACTGTCTCACTGTGGTAGGTCATTCACTAATGTGTGTGTCTCATGTGTTCATTATTATCTGTTTGGAGATATTAATGATATTGATACTTGTAAAAATGATAATACTGATATTAGTTATTTTAATGATTGTTACAATGGTATTAATAATTATATTAATATTAAGGATTAATGTGATAATATTTTCACTGGCGGTATTAGGACTTGCTCTCATTAGGTTTAG
The DNA here is from genome assembly GCF_018991925.1 of Homarus americanus. NCBI lineage: Eukaryota > Metazoa > Arthropoda > Malacostraca > Decapoda > Nephropidae > Homarus > Homarus americanus. The sequence continues at coordinate 316 of NW_024711092.1, read as the reverse complement.
TGTTAGGACTTGCTCCCATTAGGTTTAGTATTAGGACTTGCTCCCATTAGGTTTAGTATTAGGACTTGATCCTTCCTAACGTTTAGGTTAGGGATCTAATTAAGAAGGAACCCACTAAAGCCTGGACAATCCTTAAGTGTCAAGGTAGTTAAGGTTGAAGGTCTAAGGACGACTTGTTGAACTATTTAACAAGTTAACAAGACGGACAGGTGCGATGAATACACACACACACACACACACACAGACACTCTCTCTCTCTCTCTCTCTCTCTCTGCTTAGTGTTCATTGATCTACTCTGAGTTCGCCACGTACAAGT
>NW_024711091.1:0-16347 GCF_018991925.1 Homarus americanus | reverse complement strand
ACACTCACCCATTCACTCACCCATAGTTACAAACACACTAACACTCACACATGCACTCACACATGCACTCACTCCTTCACTCATCCATAGTTACAAACTCACTAACACTTACACAAAAACTCACCCATAGTGACAAACTCACTAACACTCACCCATTCACTCTCCCATAGTTACAAACTCACTAACACTCACACAAAAACTCACCCATAGTGACAAGCTCGCTAACACTCACCCATTCACTCACCCATAGTGACAAGCTCGCTAACACTCACCCATTCACTCACCCATAGTGACAAGCTCGCTAACACTCACCCATTCACTCACCCATAGTGACAAACTCACTAACACTCACACATTCACTCACCCATAGTGACAAACTCACTAACACTCACATTCACTCACCCATAGTGACAAACTCACTAACACTCACCCATTCACTCACTCATAGTTACAAACACACTAACACTCACACAAAAACTCACCCATAGTGACAAACTCACTAACACTCACACATTCACTCACCCATAGTTACAAACTCACTAACACTCACACAAAAACTCACCCATAGTGACAAACTCACTAACACTCACGCATTCACTCACCCATAGTGACAAACTCACTAACACTCACCCATTCACTCACCCATAGTTACAAACTCACTAACACTCACACAAAAACTCACCCATAGTGACAAGCTCGCTAACACTCACCCATTCACTCACCCATAGCGACAAACTTTCACTAACACTCACCCATTCACTCACCCATAGTGACAAACTCACTAATACTCACACAAAAACTCACCCATAGTTACAAACTCACTAACACTCACACATTCACTCACCCATAGTTACAAACTCACTAACACTCACACAAAAACTCACCCATAGTGACAAACTCACTAACACTCACCATTCACTCACCCATAACCAAACTCACTAACACTCACACAAAAACTCACCCATAGTTACAAACTCTTCTTACTCACACATTCACTCACCCATAGTTACAAACTCACTAACACTCACACAAAAACTCACCCATAGTGACAAGCTCGCTAACACTCACCCATTCACTCACCCATAGTGACAAACTCACTAACACTCACACATTCACTCACCCATAGTGACAAGCTCGCTAACACTCACCCATTCACTCACCCATAGTGACAAACTCACTAACACTCACCCATTCACTCACCCATAGTGACAAACTCACTAACCCTCACCCATTCACTCACCCATAGTGACAAAACTCACTAACACTCACATTCACTCACCCATAGTGACAAACTCACTAACACTCACACATTCACTCACCCATAGTGACAAACTCACTAACACTCACACATTCACTCACCCATAGTGACAAACTCACTAACACTCACACATTCACTCACCCATAGTGACAAACTCACTAACACTCACACATTCACTCACCCATAGTGACAAACTCACTAACACTCACACATTCACTCACCCATAGTGACAAACTCACTAACACTCACACATTCACTCACCCATAGTGACAAACTCACTAACACTCACACCTTCACTCACCCATAGTGACAAACTCACTAACACTCACACATTTATCCTGTGAGGAAAATGAGGAAAAAATTCCCCTCACTTGCATCCCAATCTTGCCCAGTTCAAAGCTTTCTCTCCCTACTCTCTCCCTCTCTCTCTAGTTCTATCTCCCTTTCATCCTTCCTCCCTTACGCTAATTCCATCTTTATTTATTGTTTTCATTCTTTTCCCATTCATCATCATCATCATTTCTCTCTCGATCTCTTTCTGTCTGTCTGTCTGTCTATCTGTCTATCTGTCTGTCTGCCTGTCTGTATCGTCTCTTACTCTCTCTCTCTCTTTTCTCTCTCTCCCTTAAACTAAACCCTTTCCCCTACCTATATCAACGACACACACACACACACACACACACACACACACACACTCAATATAAATACCAACTTTGCATGTCAGTCTGCCACGTAAATTTGCAATTACTTACCATGCAACGTGATAGAGGCCTGCTACTGCTACTTTGTTCCTTAATTTATGTAGTTTTGATGTTACTTTATGTAGTTTTAAGTAACTTTGTGGTTTTTATGTAAGTTTATGTAGTATTATGTAGCTAGAGGCCTATGTGGTTTTTAGTTTATGTAGTGTTATGTAACTTTATGTAGTTATTATGTTACTTTATGTAGTGTTACGTAGTTTGTGTAAAATTAAGTAACTTTCTGATACTTCAAGTTATTTAAGTAGCTGTATATAACCGTAAGTAACGTTAAGTAGCTTTATGCAATATATTTATCTATATTTTACTAAACAGAAATTCATATCTCAGAAAATACATAATATATATACGTATTATTCAATGTATACCAAGGAGTGTACAGTATGTATAACCCGTGTATGTTAGGTATACTTTGGAGGGAGTGACGGTAACTTATGAGTGACAGTAACTTATGAGTGACGGTCGTAACTTACCTCTTATGGGTGAGTACAAGAAAATATTAAAGTGTATTTTTACGTATCTTTCTATCTGTCTGTCTGTCTCTTTGTCTGTCTGTCTGTCTGTTTCTTCTGTTTTTCGTCTATTTATCTCTCTATCTTCTTATTCCTTTTCCTTCTTCCGCTTCTCCCATTTCATCTCTCTCTCTCTCTCTCTCTCTCTCTTTATTAATACTTTTACCAACCCATCTCATTCTTTCAATGTCTTCTACCTCCTCTTTCTTCTCCCCCACTCCCCCACCTTTCCTCCCCCACCAACACCACCTCCCACCAACATTCCCTCCCTCATTCCCTCCCTCTCTCCCTCACTCACCAACACCACACAGTTGCCAGGTGTCGCCATAAACACAAAGAGTATTACCCTCCCTATGTCTTTTCAATACAAGGGATCACCCATCACAACTGAGCTGAGTTGTGGGGTGTGTGGGTGTGTGGGGTGTGGGGTGTGGGGAGTAAACACAGGTGACGTAAGAAGGGAGAATATATACACAAGTTTATACCCAAAGAAGGTGTAGTTTCGTTTATGGGGGAGATGTGTGTGTGTGTGTGTGTGTGTAGGGTACGTTTCTGGGGGAATGGGGACAGTTTATGGGGGTATGAGTCCTGTTTCTGGGGGTGTAGGTTCCTCTCTGGGGTGAAGGGTAGTGGCCCTCCATCAAATAAGTCTACGGTATCATTCAGCCACTTTTCAATACACAATAATACCTGTACCACCATTTGTATTCGTACCTGCAATTGTATCCGTATCTACACCTGTACCTGTGCCCCCAGAGATGACACCCCCACCCCCAGAGATGCCCCCCAGAGACGACACCCCCCACCCCCAGAGATGCCCCCACCCTCAAATATGCCCCCACAGCCCCAGAGATGACACCCCCACCCCCAGAAACGACACCCCCACCCCCAGAGACGACACCCCCAACCCCAGAGATGCCGCCCCCAGAGAAAAAGACGGTGCCGTGGTGTGAGTTGTGTGATATCCATTACCCCACTTCCTCTTTCTCCATATCAGTTTGAGAGCTCACCCCCGGAGTTTGAACCGGAGGGGGGAGAGGAGGAGGAAGGGGAGCAGGAGGAGGCAGGAGGGTGAGAGATGGGAGGTAATAGGAGAAGGAGGTAAAAGAAGGAAGAGAGAAGGGGTTAGGAGGAGGAATAGGAAGCAGAGAGAGAAAGGGGAGGAAAAGCAGTGAAAGAAGAAGGGAGAACAGGGGTGCAGAGAAAGAGAGAGGAAAGGGGGAATGGAGGAAAGAGAGGGAGGAGGGAAGGGGAGAGAAGAGAGTGAGGTAAAGAGGGGAACGGACGGATAGAGAGAGGAGAGAGAGAGAAGAGAGAGAGAGAGAGAGAGAACAGTAAGCCATCTCCAGTTCCTACAACTATTAAAACAAGTTAACGTTTTCCTAAGAGGGCCAAGTGAGTCGGCCTTCAAAGGTGATGTTTACAGAGGAGGCTAATGCTCTCTCTTTCTCTCTCTCTCTCTCTCTCTCTCTCTCTCTCTCTCTCTCTCTCTCACTTTCTCTCTATCTCTTTCTTTCAAGGACTTTTTCTCTTTCTTTATCTCTCTCTCTCTACAACTCCCTCTCATCTTCTCCCCTTCCGTCCATTTTCCACATCCTTCCTCTCCCTCTTTCCTCCAACCTCTCTCCCCATCTCCCCCACCCACTTCCCTTCCTCCCCACTCCTCTCCCCACAAGAACATGTTTATCTCCTGTAATCTCACACCATCCGGCCCAGGTGTGATTGGCTTACTGCTCCAACAATAATCGTCTCTCATCACCACCACTACCACCACCATGATCACCACCACTACCACCACCATCATCACCACCACTACCACCACCACTACCATCATCTCCACCACTACCACCATAACTATCATCACCATCATCTCTCTTCCTTCTTTTACCTCCTTCTCCTATTACCTCCCATCTCTCACCCTCCTGCCTCCTCCTGCTCCCCTTCCTCCTCCTCTCCCCCCTCCCCCCTCCGGTTCAAACTCCGGGGGTGAGCTCTCAAACTGATATGGAGAAAGAGAAAGTGGGGTAATGGATATCACACAACTCACACCACGGCACCGTCTTTTTCTCTGGGGGCGGCATCTCTGGGGTTGGGGGTGTCGTCTGGGGTGGGGTGTCATCTGGGGTGGGGTGTATCTAGAGACTGTGGGGAACATATTTGGTGTGCGGGTCGTCTCTGGGGGGGCATCTCTGGGGGTGGGGTGTCGTCTCTGGGGCATCTCTGGGGAGTGGGGTGTCGTCTCTGGGGGCATCTCTGGGGTGGGGTGTCATCTCTCTAGGAGTATGGGGCTTTTTTTTTGGTACAGGTGTAGATAAGATGGTGCCAGGTACAGAATACAAATGTGGTACAGGTATTGTGTGTATTGAAAAGTGGCTGGGCCATTTGCGTGATTTGTGTGATGGAGGGCCACTACCCTTCACCCCAGAGAGGAACCTACACCCCCAGAAACAGGCCTCATACCCCCATAAACTGTCCCCATTCCCCCAGAAACGTACCCTACACACACACACACACACACATCTCCCCCTTAAACGAAACTACACCTTCTTTGGGTATAAACTTGTGTATATATTCTCCCTTCTTACGTCACCTGTGTTTACTCCCCACACCCCACACCCCACACACCCACACACCCCACAACTCAGCTCAGTTGCGATGGGTGATCCCTTATATTGAAAAGACGTAGGGAGGGTAATACTCTTTGTGTTTATGGCGACACCTGGCAACTGTGTGGTGTTGGTGAGTGAGGGAGAGAAGGAGGGAATGAGGGAGGGAATGTTGGTGGGAGGTGGTGATGGTGGGGGAGGAAAGGTGGGGGAGTGGGGGAGAAGAAAGAGGAGGTAGAAGACATTGAAAGAATGAGATGGGTTGGTAAAAGTATTAATAAAGAGAGAGAGAGAGAGAGAGAGGATGAAATGGGAGAAGCGGAAGAAGGAAAAGGAATAAGAAGATAGAGAGATAAATAGACGAAAAACAGAAGAAACAGACAGACAGACAGACAAAGAGACAGACAGACAGATAGAAAGATACGTAAAAATACACTTTAATATTTTCTTGTACTCACCCATAAGAGGTAAGTTACGACCGTCACTCATAAGTTACTGTCACTCATAAGTTACCGTCACTCCATCCAAAGTATACCTAACATACACGGGTTATACATACTGTACACTCCTTGGTATACATTGAATAATACGTATATATATTATGTATTTTCTGAGATATGAATTTCTGTTTAGTAAAATATAGATAAATATATTGCATAAAGCTACTTAACGTTACTTACGGTTATATACACCTACTTAAATAACTTGAAATATCAGAAAGTTACTTAATTTTACACAAACTACGTAACACTACATAAAGTAACATAATAACTCCATAAAGTTACATAACACTACATAAACTAAAAACCACATAGGCCTCTAGCTACATAATACTACATAAACTTACATAAAAACCACAAAGTTACTTAAAACTACATAAAGTAACATCAAAACTACATAAATTAAGGAACAAAGTAGCAGTAGCAGGCCTCTATCACGTTGCATGGTAAGTAATTGCAAATTTACGTGGCAGACTGACATGCAAAGTTGGTATTTATATTGAGTGTGTGTGTGTGTGTGTGGGTGTGTGTGTGTGTGTGTGTGTGTGTGTGTGTGTGTGTGTGTGTGTCGTTGATATGGGTAGAAGGGTTTTAAGGGAGAGAGAGAAAAGAGAGAGAGAGAGTAAGAGACGATACAGACAGGCAGACAGACAGATAGAAAGATAGACAGACAGACAGACAGAAAGAGATCGAGAGAGAAATGATGATGATGATGAATGGGAAAAGAATGAAAACAATAAATAAAGATGGAATTAGCGTAAGGGAGGAAGGATGAAAGGGAGATAGAACTAGAGAGAGAGGGAGAGAGTAGGGAGAGAAAGCTTTGAACTGGGCCAGATTGGGATGCAAGTGAGGGGAATTTTTTCCTCATTTTCCTCACAGGATAAATGTGTGAGTGTTAGTGAGTTTGTCACTATGGGTGAGTGAATGGGTGAGTGTTAGTGAGTTTGTAACAATGGGTAAGTGTATGGGGTGAGTGTATGGGTGAGTGTTAGTGGGTTTGTCACAATGGGTGATTGAATGGGTGAGTGAATGGGTTAGTTTTTGTGTGAGTATTAATGAGTTTGTCACTATGGGTGATTGAATGGGTGAGTGTATGGGTGAGTGTTAGTGCGTTTGTATCTATGGGTGAGTGTATGGGTGAGTGTTAGCAAATTTGTAACTATGGCTAAGTGTATGGGTGAGTGTTAGCGAGTTTGTAACAATGGGTAAGTGTATGGGGTGAGTGTTAGTGAGTTTGTCACAATGGGTGAGTGAATGGGTGAGTGTATGGGTGAGTGTTAGTGCGTTTGTAACTATGGGTGAGTGTATGTGTGAGTGTATGGGTGAGTGTTAGCAAATTTGTAACTATGGGTGAGTGTATGGGTGAGTTTTTGTGTGAGTATTAGTGAGTTTGTAACTATGGGTGAGTATATGGGTGAGTTTTTGTGTGAGTATTAGTGAGTTTGTAACTATGGGTGAGTGTATGGGTGAGTGTTAGTGAGTTTGTAACTATGGGTGAGTGTATGGGTGAGTGTTAGAGCGTTTGTAACTATGGGTGAGTGTATGTGTGAGTGTATGGGTGAGTGTTAGCAAATTTGTAACTATGGGTGAGTGTATGGGTGAGTTTTTGTGTGAGTATTAGCGAGTTTGTAACTATGGGTGAGTGTATGGGTGAGTTTTTGTGTGAGTATTAGTGAGTTTGTAACTATGGGTGAGTGTATGGGTGAGTTTTGTGTGAGTATTGATGAGTTTGTAACTATGGGTGAGTGTATGGGTGAGTGTTAGTAGGTTGCTTAACTATGGGTGAGTGTATGGAGTGAGTTTTGTGTGAGTATTAGTGAGTTTGTAACTATGGGTGAGTGTGGGTGAGTGTTAGCAGGTTTGTAACTATGGTGAGTGTATGGGTGAGTTTTTGTGTGAGTATTAGTGAGTTTGTAACTATGGGTGAGTGTATGGGTGAGTGTTAGCGAGTTTGTAACTATGGGTGAGTGCATGGGTGAGTCTTAGCGAGTTTGTAACTGTGGGTGAGTGCATGGGTGAGTGTTAGCGAGTTTGTAACTATGGGTGAGTGCATGGATGAGTTTTTGTGTGAGTGTTAGCGAGTTTGTAACTATGGGTGAGTGTATGGGTGAGTGTTAGCGAGTTTGTAACTATGGGTGAGTGTATGGGTGAGTGTATGTGTGAGTGTTACTGTGTTTGTAGTTATGGGTGAGTTTTTGTGTGAGTATTAGTGAGTTTCTCACTATGGGTGAGTGTATGGGTGAGTGTTAGCGAGTTTGTAACTATGGGTGAGTGTATGGGTGAGTATTAGTGAGTTTCTCACTATGGGTGAGTGTATGGGTGAGTGTTAGCGAGTTTGTAACTATAGGTGAGTGTATGGGTGAGTGTTAGCGAGTTTGTCACTATGGGTAAGTGAATGGGTGAGTTATAGTAAGTTTGTCATTATGGGTGAGTGTTAGTGTGTTTGTAACTATGGGTGAGTGTATGGGTGAGTGTATGTGTGAGTGTTACTATGTTTGTAGCTATGGGTGAGTTTTTGTGTGAGTATTAGTGAGTTTCTCACTATGGGTGAGTGTATGGGTGAGTGTTAGCGAGTTTGTAACTATGGGTGAGTGTATGGGTGAGGGTTAGTGAGTTTGTCACTATGGGTGAGTGTATGGGTGAGTGTTAGTGAGTTTGTCACTATGGGTACGTGTATGGGTGAGTGTTACTGAGTTTGTCACTATGGGTAAGTGTATGGGTGAGTGTTAGTGAGTTTGTCACTGTGGGTGAGTGTATGGGTGAGTGTTACTAAGTTTGTCACTATGGGTGAGTGTATGGGTGAGTGTTAGTGAGTTTGTCACTATGGGTACGTGTATGGGTGAGTGTTACTGAGTTTGTCACTATGGGTAAGTGTATGGGTGAGTGTTACTGAGTTTGTCACTATGGGTAAGTGTATGGGTGAGTGTTACTGAGTTTGTCACTGTGGGTGAGTGTATGGGTGAGTGTTAGCGAGTTTGTCACTATGGGTGAGTGTATGGGTGAGTGTTAGCGAGTTTGTCATTATGGGTGAGTGTATGTATGAGTGTTAGCGAGTTTGTCACTATGGGTGAGTGTATGTGTGAGTGTTAGCGAGTTTGTAACTATGGGTGAGTGTATGGGTGAGTGTTGTCACTATGGGTGAGTGCATGGGTGAGTGTTAGCGAGTTTGTAACTATGGGTGAGTGTATGGGTGAGTGTTAGCGAGTTTGTCACTATGGGTGAGTGTATGTGTGAGTGTTAGCGAGTTTGTCACTATGGGTGAGTGTATGAGTGAGTGTATGTGTGAGTGTTAGAGAGTTTGTCACTATGGGTGAGTGTATGAGTAAGTGTTAGCGAGTTTGTCACTATGGGTGAGTGTATGAGTGAGTGTATGGGTGAGTGTTAGCGAGTTTGTAACTTTGGGTGAGTGCATGGGTGAGTGTTAGTGAGTTGGTCACTATGAGTGAGTGTATGGGTGACTGTTAGTGAGTTTGTCACTATGGGTGAGTGTATGGGTGAGTGTATGTGTGAGTGTTACTATGTTTGTAGCTATGGGTGAGTGTATGGGTGAGTGTATGTGTGAGTGTTACTGTGTTTGTAGTTATGGGTGAGTGAATGGGTTAGTTTTTGTGTGAGTATTAGTGAGTTTGTCACTATGGGTAAGTGCTAACACTCACCCATACACTCAAACATGCACTCACCCATAGTGACAAACTCAGTAACACTCACCCATACACTCACCCATAGTGACAAACACAGTAACACTCACACATACACTCACCCATCGTGACAAAGTTAGTAACACTCACCCATACACTCACCCATAGTGACTAAGTTAGCAACACCCACCCATACACTCACCCATAGTGATAAACTCACTAATACTCACACAAAAACTCACCCTTACACTCACCCACAGTGACAAACTCAGTAACACTCACCCATACACTCACCCATAACTACAAACACAGTAACACTCACACATACACTCACCCATAGTGACAAACTCAGTAATACTCACACATACACTCACCCATAGTGATAAACTCGCTAAAACTCACACATACACTCACCCATAGTGACAAACTCGCTAACACGCACACATACACTCACTCATACACTCACCCATAGCTACAAACACAGTAACACTCACACATACACTCACCCATACGCTCACCCATAGTTTCAAATTCGCTAACACTCACCCATTCACTCACCCAGAGTTACAGGCGGGGCACTAGAGGCGGCAGCACGGGGCGGTCACCTGGAGGTAGTAAAGACCCTGATAGATAATGGTGCTGACGTTAACGATGGTAAGTGTCCTTCTAGTTATTTGTAATATAAATAACAATAAACTACACCGCGGGATATTAATAAACTTTAATAATAAGTTATCATACATATTGTCTTTATTTATTACGTTTGTTTCTTTATCCTCGAGTCTAATATAATCAATATTTTTGTTGTTATTTTATTACTCTATTTATACACATAATTATGTATCTTTATTATAACTGATGGAGGAAATACGTTAGTTATGTTTAGAGTTAGGAGCTGGATCAAGCACACACATGAAGCTCGTGGCGCTAGTCACTCACACCCAGTGAGGTAGTCACTTAAAACAATAATGTTATTTCAGTAATATGTTTGGTATATTGTATTGAGGGAGCTTGGTGTAGGTACAGTTGGGGTATATAATAAACAATATTTTAGGGGGAAAATTGGTGAAAATCATAGTTGGCAACATATTTACTTGGCCCCGCCCAGTTGGTCAGCTGGCATTAAAACACCTAAGCATTGTTATATATAACCTTTATTATGACTTATCTCAAATATTTAACGGCTTTATATCAACGATGTAACACTTTAAATGTGTTTTCGGAAAACTGCATTATTAACTTATTAAAAATAATTCACAAATATACGTGTAACGATGTTTATTGACGGAGGACGACACACTCACACCCGAGGCTGGTGGGCGACTGACTGAGTGACTGGCTGCCAGGGTTGCCAACTCGGATTTTCAAATGTCGCTAGGCTGGTACCTAAAAGTAGCTAAATGTCGCTAAATCTTCCATGGAAAGTCGCTAGCTATTATTCCCCCCCTTCAGTAATTTGATGCAAATAATATTTTCATAATGCCGACTATAATGGACGGAGTATAAATAAAATGCATTATGTAAAAATATCATTTTTCAGATTTTCTGTGAAATGTGGCGCAAGAATATTGCATATTATCCCAGAACACTTTGATCTTTTTAACTTGAGTTCACTGCCTGCCTTGCTGTCACTAAAACATACTTTACACACTTCACTTAAGTGTTCTACCACACGAATAGAACAATTTTCAGCTACAAACATGGCCAGAGTTCCCTCCACTTTTTTTGCTTCACCAAGTTTCTTGAATGGTAAAATTGTCTGTCTGTCTGCACTAAACGGCTCTTCTGCTTTCTTGTGTTTTTTAGTGTTTTTGTGTTTTTCAATGTCGCACAACTTAGCAGACAAAGTACACTTGCAAAATTTACAAAATCCTTTTTTATTATCTCCTGGCACCTCCAGAAGCCAATTTTTGTATCTGTCATCTCTGAGCCATTCCTTCCTAAATCGCTGCGAATACTGTGGCTTACCCATTTTCTATTGGGACTATGAAGGGTTCAAATTAATAAACAGCATGCAAACAAGCGGAAACTTTCCTTGATGGTTTTTGGCAAAGCGGGTGAACAGTGTCGACTTGCTGGGCAATTGTATGGAGTCTATGGGTCACCCATGGTGGACGCGTATGAGAAGTTTGGAACCACGCAGGCTTGATAGAATTAATTCTATAAGATGTTTTGCTAATATTCTTTAAAATTTAGCGTATTAATGAAATTCATATTGCATATCTGACAAAGAGGTAAGTTACCCAGGTGCTACAAAGGCGAAGGTAACAGACAAATAAATGACGACATGGCAACATTAGCCATGGACGGGCTGACATGAAGTAGACATGTCCCTCCTTCTGTACCACGACCCGTTCAAATGTATTAAACTTTTCTTATTATTTATTGTCCCTGTAACCCCGTTGCTATATATTATGGCTCGAAATTAGGAAAACTGAGTTTTCATGGACAGTCCAAAAGTATCCAGAAAGTCGCTAGATTTCTGTGGATATCTCTAGATTTGCGACAAGTCGCAAATCGCTCTAAAATGTCGCTAGAAAAAAACAAAAAGCTCTAGATCTAGCTACAAAGTCGCTAAGTTGGCAACTCTGCTGGCTGCACCATGTCAGGGGAAACACACCTATAATAAACTATTTTTATTATTTTATATTTAACTTCATTTCTTATTCGTTTATTTTTAAGATTATCCTGTTTTATTTAATTAATTTTTTTATTTACATGATCAGTGGCGTAGATGACGTAATAAAAGTGTTGAATAATATTTCCGTTAAAACATTGATCACTCTTATATTTTATAATTAATTATAAATTAATAAACTTAAATACATAGAGGATAAAAACATAGTTAAAGTTATAGATGAATAAATACATATATGACAATGAGTAAATTACTTGTAAAGTTACTCAAGTGATATATGGGGTAAATTATTAACATAAACCCGGACATCTTGAGCCGACATTAAGTATTTAAAAACATCAATATACATTGTATAATAAACTGTCATAATGTTTGGGAAATAGGTAATTGTCTAAAAATACTTTTAAAAAAGGTTATGTCGTCTACTAATTAATAATTTAGATAATTAATAATTATCTATGATTGGGTAATAAATACCACGAACGTCGGAACCACCGAATATAACTTATTTCATAAGTCAACAACTAAACCAAATCATACTAACCAAAGGGTAAATATATTAAGTCACTTTAGGTTAGAATGAGTTAGTAAGGCTCTTGACGTGAAGTAAAACACCCTTAGTTATTATGGTCGTGGTACATGTCTAAAACTAACCATCTAGTTCGTGGTATATCGTTAACACCGGCCATCTTAACACTCGGCAGCGTTTAAACACCAAGATCATTTAATAACATTTATTAACTTAATAAACTGACTCACTGACTGACTTAAATAACTGACTGACTTAAATAACTGACCGACTTAAATAAGTGACTAACTTAAATAACTGACTCACTTAAATAACTGACTGACTTAAAGAACTGATTGACTTAAATAAATGACTGACTTAAATAACTGACTGTCAAAATTAACTGACTTAAATAACTGACTTACTTAGATAGAGTGACTGACTTAAATAACTGGCTGACTTAAATAACTGACTTACTTAGACTGACTGACTTAAATAACTGATTGACTTATGTAATTGACTGACTTAAATATCTGACTGACTTAAATAACTGACTGACTTAAATGGACTCACTGACTTAAATAGACTGACTGACTTAAATAACTGATTGACTTAAATAGACTGACTGACTTAAATAACTGATTGACTTATGTAACTGACTGACTTAAATAACTGACTGACTTAAATAACTGACTGACTTAAATGGACTCACTGACTTAAATAGACTGACTGACTTAAATAACTGATTGACTTATGTAACTGACTGACTTAAATAACTGACTGACTTAAATAACTGACTGACTTAAATGGACTCACTGACTTAAATAGACTGACTGACTTAAATAGACTGATTGACTTAAATAGACTGACTTAAATAACTGAAAGACTTAAATAATTGACTGACTTGGATTGACTGACTTAAATACCTGACTGGCTTAGATTAACTGGCTTAAATATCTGACTGACTTACATAACTGACTGACTTAGATTGAGTGACTGACTTAAATAACTGACTGACTGAAATAACTGACTGACTTTAATAGACTGACTTAAATAACTGAAAGACTTAAATAATTGACTGACTTGGATTGACTGACTTAAATAACTGACTGGCTTAGATTAATTATTTAAATAACTGACTGACTTAAATACCTGACTGGCTTAGATTAACTGACTTAAATAACTGACTGACTTAAAGAACTGACCGACTTCGATAGACTGACTGACTTAAATATCTGGCTGACTTAAGTTACTGACTGACTTAAATAACTGACTGAATTAAATAACTGACTGACTTAAATTTATTGACTGAAATAACTGACCGACTTAAATTTACTGACTTAAATAACTGACCGACTTAGATAGACTGACTGACTGACTGACTGAACAGAGGATTTACAATAATCATCAAACTGTGACGTCACTATTAAGGGGCATTATGGGTAAGCGCGCGAACCTGAGAGCACATGAGATTGTAAACAAGTGAAATCTTACGGACGTGGGCTAATGTTATTAACTTTTAGTGGCTTGGTGGCTGCTGTAGCGATGCCACACATTCTGGCTTGTGGAAATAAATGCAGTAAGCACTCCAGCCTTTCCCTTTATCAAATACCCAAGATATCAACTCGGAGAGAGGAAGGCAACAAATTAATAAGTGAAAGAAGAAAGCTATGGTTATGTTGTAGCCCAGAACACTGTGCGGGAAGCACTTTATAACGGGTCAGTAATGTATACCAATTTGTGGTGAACTTGGCCTAAATATTGGGTATTATTAGCCCACATTTTGGTCAAATACCTATTGAGGGATAAAGATTGTAGCAGTGAGTTATGTCATCCCAAAGATGGGTATTATCAAGCACGTCCTAACAGACCTAAGTATGTTTTTATTACCACACCCCAGGTACTACTATAATCACTGCCCGACCTCCCGTTTCATCACCAAATTATAATAGTTTTTCTTTAATACAGTATTGTACTCAGGCGTTTTTATATAGTAAAAAGTAATAACTATTGACCTCAGATTATCTCCGAATATAACATGGCCTCAAAATGACCATAATATTGGTCACTTTTAAACAATTATCTGGGGTCTTACAGCGTCCCCCCCCCCCGCCCCAGCTGGGTTGGGATGCTGTCCTCACCATTGTCCCCCACCCACAACCTCTTGGACCCCCTTTTGATAATCCTGGATTCGCCCCTGTTGTGAGATTGTTTTACCCACAATAAGACAAACTAAGACTAATTACTTATCAGTAATATTACATTATGCAAAAACTAACATTTAAAGAGATCAGAATAACATTGAAATATTACTGATGCGTAATTAGTATGTCTTATTGTGGTAACAATAAGTATATATTAAATGCGTCCTCCGAAAGCGTGTTCATGTTTGAAATAATTAATGTATGTTTAATCTACAAAATCTATCTATGTGTTAATCAAATATTACCACTGATCTTTCTCTGTTTGAAGGCGAGGCTCTGTACTGGGCAATACATTACAGCCACGAGAAGGTGGTGAACCTCCTCCTAGAGAGCGGCACCTCAGTCAACACTGCACAAGGTTAGGTTAGGTCAAGTCAGGTCAGGTCAGGTCAGGTCAGGTTAGGTTAGGTTAGGTCAGGTCAGGTCAGGTCAGGTCAGGTCAGGTTAGGTTAGGTTAGGTCAGGTTAGGTCAGGTTAGGTTAGGTCAGGTCAGGTCAGGTTAGGTCAGGTTAGGTCAGGTCTGGTCAGGTCAGGTTAGGTTAGGTTTTGTATGAAGTTAATCATTTATATGCTTTTATATGATATATATGATCCCTTATGGCCATCCAGAAGATTCCAAAAAACAGAAATATATAGAACTTATCGCTAATCAGTAGGTATCCCTATTTAGTGTAATACAAATATATACACGTGTGTGTGTGTGTGGTTGTGTATGTATGTATGTATGTATGTATGTATGTATGTATGTATGTATGTATGTATGTATGTATGTATGTATGTGTGTATGTATGTGTGTGTGTATGTATGTGTGTGTGTGTGTGTGTTATAGTGAGAGCCACCAGTAATAGTTGGTGTTGGTCAGATCTGGCCCTGGTGTGGGCAGTAAGAGGAGGTCATCTGGACAAGGTGGAAGCATTACTACAAGAAGGTGTTAAGGCTGACGGCACATATGGTAAGTTATGGTGGTAACTTTTGTGTTGTTTTCGTCCCTCTGGTAAAAGATAATATTTGTTTAAAATCAATAAACTTTTCTACCAGTTATTAGTTACAAGTTGATTTATGATTTGGGAAATTTATTCAACAAATTGACCACAAATTTGTTAAATATATTAGTAAATATGTCTGTAAATATGTCTGCCTGTCTGTCAATCAATCAATCACTCAATCAATCTGTCTGTCTGTCTCTCCATTTCACTATCTATCTATCTATCTATCTCTGTCTGTCTGTCTGTCTGTCCATTTCACTATCTGTCTATCTATCTATCTATCTATCTATCTCTGTCTGTCTGTCTGTCTGTCCATTTCACTATCTGTCTATCTATCTATCTATCTATCTATCTCTGTCTGTCTGTCTGTCTGTCCATTTCACTATCTATCTATCTATCTATCTATCTATCTATCTATCTATCTCTGTCTGTCTGTCTGTCTGTCTGTCTATAAAAGGATAGACAGATAAGACAATATACACTACTCCACAAGGAGTCATGGACACTAGTGGGGAGATACAAGTAGTGACCATAATAACTGTGGTGTTGCAGCATGTGGGACACCATTAAGAGTAGCAGCAAGACACGGCCACCTTGACATAACGGAGAAGTTACTTGACGCTGATGTTAACACCAGTGAGTATATTATTGTTACTACCTCTGTACTGTACTGTACTGTAGCAGCAAGACACGGCCACCTTGACGTAACGGAGAAGTTACTTGACGCTGATGTTAA
>NW_024711090.1:0-3576 GCF_018991925.1 Homarus americanus | reverse complement strand
CTTGATTAGAATTATTCACTTGATATTAACTAATCTCATGTAAGCATATGGATTATGGAGTATTTTATGGTTCTATAGCTTGTGTACAATATGCATGTCAGAACATGAACATGAACAGGCTCTCCGTGTGGGACAGTTTAATTTTGTTTTGACTTGTACCAAGCGTGAGGATAAGGCGCCCGGCTCACTCTCCTTCTAGATATCATAGACGGTGGTTTGCTCTCATTGCACTTGCACCTACTCTACCAGACGAATTCTACATTTTAATTATTGTAAGTAGGGCATATTGATTGTCGCAGTTACTTATATCATTGTATAAAACATTATGTTCTAAGAAATTATTATGTTATTTCTGTTACAGCATTTTTTATAAACAAATTGATATTTTTTGAAACAACAATTGAATTATGAAACATTGAAATATTTTTCTATTTGTCAGATAGTGTGAAGATGTCAAAATTGAAGACAAAAAGTCAGTTGTCAACCCACTTGAGCCTGCTAGTTGGTAAAGGGAAGGAGCTTCCTGTATCAGAACTTCCAACAGTGAGAGACATGCTAAGATTAGGGTTACTCCTTCGAGAAAAAAATGCAAAGGACAGAAGGAACTATACAGATAAAGAACTCATAAATGACATGATAGTCCTTCTTCTGCATCAATGGACAAAAGCTAATGCACTATTCAAACCACCTGTGATTAATCAGT
The DNA here is from genome assembly GCF_018991925.1 of Homarus americanus. Lineage (NCBI taxonomy): Eukaryota > Metazoa > Arthropoda > Malacostraca > Decapoda > Nephropidae > Homarus > Homarus americanus. Next base: position 2,873 of record NW_024711090.1, on the reverse strand, counting down.
GTCGAACTATTGAGCTAAAACTAACGAAATTATGGCACAAAGCAGTTGAAACATCACTTGGTAAAGGAAACTTGGCCAGGAAAAATGAATTTCTGCACACACTTCATACTCTGTTTGACATTTTGACCTGCAAGTGCTCCATACAATTATGTTCTGAATCCAACTGTTCTCACTCAGGTAAGAGAGAAAATAATTCCCACATTGATTGTGGTTGTCCTCGTGAAAAGAAGATCCCTGTTTTAGAGCTTGAAATTATAAAGGCACAGAGGACAAAGGCAGAAGGCCAAGGAAGTATGCAAATGGGTTCAATAGATTATTCAGAAACAAAGAAGCAGATTGCTAATGCCAAGAAGAGAGAACAAATCCGAGAGAGGGTACAAAAGAAGAAAATGAAGAGTGAAGAAGCCATCCAAAGAGAGGAAGAGCTGTGTCAAGATGTTTATCACTTCTTTGATAGTTCTTCTGATGAACAGGAAGCAATATCAGATGATAGTTCCAAAGAGCCATCTGAACCTTTACCAAAGAAAATGAAATACAACACAAGAAATATTTCAAACATTGCTTTAGCTAGTATTCGCCACCATGCTGGACTTCGTGAGGCTGCAGAAATTGCAACTGCCACTTGGATAGATGCAGGCCTCATCAGCCGAGAGGATGTATCTTTGGTGATAGATCATAATAAAATTAGAAGAGCACAAGAAAAAATAATGAAGGAAATATCTGATCAGCATGAAAAAGATTTAAGCGAGGGAGGGCTCTCCTGTCTTTTGTTTGATGGAAGAATAGATGACACAAAAGTTTTGCTAGAAGTAGAGGGAGTGAACAGAAAGTTTCCAGGTCTCATGAAAGAAGAACACTACTCTGTCTGTTCTGAGCCTGGTGGTCGGTTCTTGTTTCACTTTGCTCCCGAAACTGAAGTAGAAGGGAAGAAACATGCAGAGGTCATTGCTGATCATATTTTATGTTGGGTTCAGGAGAGAGGACTTGGCAGTTCACTGCAGGCTGTTGGTGGAGATTCAACTGCAGTGAACACCGGATGGCAGGGGGGTGTAATGACGCATTTAGAGAAAAACTAGGAAGAAGACTTGTTTGGATTGTATGTGATTTACATACAGTATGAGCCACCTCGTCAACTTCATCCGAAACTTCTGATGTATCCAGCAACAAACAAGTGGTTGTGTCCTTTGACATCATGCCGACGAAGCAACACAACTGGTGTACAGTCAAGAATTAAAGGTCGGAAGCTGGCCTTCCGGCGTTGCGTTCGGAGCTGATTATTTGTTATCAGATGATCATGACCGGCAGGCAGCCCTGGTTGCTGGTTTTGGGAGATTGGACTTGCTGTTGCCAGGCTGCCGGTTAATCTCGCGCGCCGTTTTATGACGATTAAACATTTGACCAGGCGGAAGAACGAGGTTAATTGTTGAATTTATTATTGGAGTTTATCTTCCCCAGTGGTTTAGTGTGAAACTTAATCCTATGTGGGTGGATGGGCCCAATCACCTTTTGTTTCAATTGCAGCTAGTAAAAACACAGAGGAAGGTAGTGAGGGACATCGTGTTACCTGTGGCAAGAAGGTCCGCTTGGTATGCTCGATCAGAAGCAGTTTTGCAAGCAATGCTTTGCAGTCAATGTACCAATCTCCGAACCGAGGCTGTAGAAGTCATTCTAAAGATTAGAGGAATGCTAATAGATGACGACCAGTTGGGAGACTGTTCGTTTCATTCAAGAAAAGTTCCCCCAATAAACGTCAATGCCACCAAATTGTCAGAATTGGTTGACTTGAGTTTGGAAGTCTTAGAGCCACTATTGACAACAAGTCTAACTAGCCAAGAATTGAGAAACCTTAAAGAGACTCCAATGCAGGTGCCGAAGTGGCCTTCCCACACTCAAAGTGTGGAGAGATGTGTGAAAATGGTCACAGAAGCAGCGGGCCATGTTTACAGCCACGAGAGGCGAGAAGGTTACATCAAAGCACAAATAGCAAGCAGACTACTGATGACAAGAAACCAAAGCAAAGAGAGTATGAAGGCATTGGTTACTTTCAAATAGACTACGGATAATAAAATATAATAATTTGAAACTTGAAACAGTAACATGTGTGCAAACGCTGGTTATGTTATAAATTCACAAATATGTACATTTAAAAATCCATTTGATGTAGGTAGGACTTATTATAAAAAAATTTTTATGCCAGAATATTGTTTTGCATGCTTAAAGACTACAATAAATTGCTACCAAATTACTCGATTTTCAATTTAGCCAGTTCACCCCCTAAATTGACACACCCTATTATGCATCTAAGCTACTGTGCCGAGTAGCAACCTTGTAAATAAGCTACTGTGCCGAGAAGCATTTATATATATAATTACGTGGCAACACTGCACGTGTTAAGTGGCAACATTGCCCCGAGGCTGCCATATGGCAAAGGCGGTCTCAGTCTGACTGTGTGAGCCGTGCATGGCACACGCTAGTCATACCTCGTATTTCTCCTATCCTTTAATAAACGGACTTCAGTGTTACCCGGTGTTTCCCTACCCATCACTGCATTCTTCAAGGAACACTTGTAACCATCAACAGCTCCTGGTGATTTTGACAGACGTACTGATTCTGAATAGAACAGGCGTTCAACGGATATTAAAGAAAGGATGTTATTTGTGTGATTTTCTAGTATATCACAACAATGTCGAAGCACAGCCTACAAAATTCCCAATTGGTAGTATTGTTACTCAATCCCAACAGACTCGGCAGGAGAGGAAAGATCAAATAGTGCCACATGTTAAGGTGATCGATCATCCTCAGGGCAAGACACGCCTTTTAGAGCTGCTTGCTGACTATAGAAATATTGTAGCCTTGCCAGGGGAAAAGCTAGG
>NW_024711089.1:0-11151 GCF_018991925.1 Homarus americanus | reverse complement strand
TTCCATTCTTATGTTCTTATGTTCTTATAGCCCAGCCGCAACGTACTTGGGATTTCGTTTATATTTTCCGTTCACTTTACGATTTAATCACCAGTTTTCAAAGTTATGTAGAGTTTATTTAAGCTTGCTTTTATGTACGAGGTATTTTATGTCGTGAGGTTGGGATGTATCTTAAGTCTGAGGTTTGAGATTTAACGTAAGGCTGAGTGTTTGGGATTTAACGTAAGTCTGAGGTTTGAGATTTAACGTAAGTCTGAGTGTTGGAATTTATCGTAAGTCTGAGGTTTGAGATTTAACGTAAGGCTGACGGCTAGGATTTAACGTAAGTCTGAATGTTGGGGATTTAAAGAAAATGTGTAGATTTGGATTTATCGTAGGCAGTGGTTGGGATTTATGTGATTGGGAAGTACCAGCCAGTTCCTCGACCCGCCATTGATCGTATCTTCAGAGTAAACAAAGATTCTGATTTGTAGACACACGTACAAACGCTTATTGATTTTCCCGTAACGCCATTTTGTCCTGTGATTTTTAGGGGGCAGAATTTTAAAGGTTCGCAACAAGTGAGTGGAGAACATATTTTTGACTCCTTGATGCCCAAAAAAACGAATAATACAAAGAGAAGTTGAATTTGAATTGCATTGTTACAACCCAAGAGGCCAAGATAATGAGCGTGTGTTGGAGACGTCTTAGTGTAATTATGGAAGTGGGGGTGGTGAAGATGACCAAGATGGAGTTGATGTGTGTTAGTGTGATGTTTGTGATAGTGGCGACCTGTGGTGTAATGGTCAGCATTCTGCCCCTCGTTAGCGGAGCGGTTCGATCCCCGGGCAGGGTGAAACTATGGGCAAGTTTCTTTTACACTACCTGCCTCAGTTTTCCCAGCAGTATTAGGAACCTGGATGTTGAACGATTTGCGGATCGTATTCTGGGGTAATGGTTAGCCAGTGGAGTTGTCTGGTTCGGACTACTTTCTTATTGGGTCAAGCAGCTTGTGTGGTTGTTGTGTTGGCGACAGCTTGCACCTTAAAAATTAATGCCAAGGGGGCACTTGGCCGACTACACGAGGCAAACCATTATTATTATTATTATTATTATAGTGAGGGTGGTGATGGTGATGATGGCAAGGGTTGTGGTGAGGTGGTGATGACTTAATCCTGGCGTACAATGCGTAACCCCTTGTTGGTGGTGTTGTAGTCAACATGTAGTACTGGTGGTGGTGTTATAGTCAACATGTAGTACTGGTGGTGGTATAGTCAACATGTAGTACTGGTCGTGTATAGTCAACATGTAGTACTGGTGGTGGTGTTATAGTCAACATGTAGTACTGGTGTGGTAGTCAACATGTAGTACTGGTGGTGGTATAATACGTAGTACTGGTGGTGGTGTTATAGTCAACATGTAGTTCTGGTGGGTTATAGTAACATGTCGTACTGGTGGTGGTGTAGTCAACATGTAGTACTGGTGGTGGTGTTATAGTCAACATGTAGTACTGGTGGTGGTAGTCAACATGTAGTAGTGGTGTTGGTGTTATATCAACATGTAGTACTGGTGGTGGTGTTATAGTCAACATGTAGTACTGGTGGTGGTGTTATAGTCAACATGTAGTACTGGTGGTGGTGTTATAGTCAATGTAGTACTGGTGGTGGTGTAGTCAACATGTAGTACTGGTGGTGGTGCAGTCAACATGTAGTACTGGTGGTGGTGTTATAGTCAACATGTAGTACTGGTGGTGTTGTTATAGTCAACATGTAGTACTGGTGGTGGTGTAGTCAACATGTAGTACTGACTGGTGGTGGTGTAGTCGACATGTAGTACTGGTGGTGGTGTTATAGTCAACATGTAGTACTGGTGGTGGTGTTATAACATGTAGTACTGGTGGTGGTGTTATGTCAACGTGTAGTACTGGTGGTTGTTATAGTCAACATGTAGTACTGGTGGTGGTGTTATAGCAACATGTAGTTCTGTAATATAGTCAACGTGTACTGGTGGTATAGTCAAACATGTAGTACTGGTGGTGGTGTTATAGTCAACATGTAGTACTGGTGGTGGTGTTATAGTCAACATGTAGTACTGTGGTGTTGTAGTCAACATGTAGTACTGTGGTGGTGTAGCCAACATGTAGTACTGGTGGTGGTGTTATAGTCAACATGTAGTACTGGTGGTGTTGTTATAGTCAACATGTAGTACTGGTGGTGGTGTTATAGTCAACATGTAGTACTGGTGGTGGTGTTATAGTCAACATGTAGTACTGGTGGTGGTGTTATAGTCAACATGTAGTACTGTGGTTATAGTCAACGTGTAGTACTGGTGGTGGTGTTATAGTCAACATGTAGTACTGGTGGTGGTGTTATAGTCAACATGTAGTACTGGTGGTGGTGTTGTAGTCAACATGTACTGGTGATGTAAGCCATGTAGTACTGGTGGTGGTGTTATAGTCAACATGTAGTACTGGTGGTGGTGTAGTCAACATGTAGTACTGGTGGTGGTGCAGTCAACATGTAGTACTGGAGGTGGTGTTATAGTCAACATGTAGTACTGTTGGTGTTGTTATAGTCAACATGTAGTACTGGTGGTGGTGTAGTCAACATGTAGTACTGGACTGGTGGTGGTGTAGTCGACATGTAGTACTGGTGGTGGTGTTATAGTCAACATGTAGTACTGGTGGTGGTGTTATAGTCAACATGTAGTACTGGTGGTGGTGTAGTCAACATGTAGTACTAGTGGTGATGTAATAGTCAACATGTAGTACTGGTGGTGGTGTTATAGTCAACATAGTTCTGGTGGTGGTGTTATAGTCAACAGTGTAGTACTGGTGGTGTTTATAGATCAACATGTAGTACTGGTGGTGGTGTTATAGTCAACATGTAGTACTGGTGGTGGCGTTATAGTCCACATGTCGTACTGGTGGTGGTGTTATAGTCAACATGTAGTACTGGTGGTGGTGTTATAGTCAACATGTAGTACTGGTGGTAGTGTTATAGTCAACATGTAGTACTGGTAGTGGTGTTATAGTCAACATGTAGTACTGGTGGTGTTATAGTCAACATGTAGTACTGGTGGTGGTGTTATAGTCAACATGTAGTACTGGTGGTGGTGTTATAGTCAACATGTAGTACTGGTGGTGGTGGTGTTATAGTCAACATATAGTACTGGTGGTGGTGTTATAGTCAACATGTAGTACTGGTGGTGGTGTTATAGTCAACATGTAGTACTGGTAGTGGTGTTATAGTCAACATGAAGTACTGGTGGTGGTGTTATAGTCATCATGTAGTACTGGTGGTGGTGTTATAGTCAACATGTAGTACTGGTGGTGGTGTTATAGTCATCATGTAGTACTGGTGGTGGTGTTATATTCATCATGTAGTACTGGTGGTGGTGTAGTCAACATGTAGTACTGGTGGTGGTGTTATAGTCAACATATAGTACTGGTGGTGGTGTTATAGTCATCATGTAGTACTGGTGGTGGTGTTATAGTCAACATGTAGTACTGGTGGTGGTGTTATAGTCAACATGTAGTACTGGTGGTGGTGTAGTCAACATGTAGTACTAGTGGTGGTGTAATAGTCAACATGTAGTGTGTATGTAATTGTTTGTGATATAACCATCATCAACCAGGGTTTTCCAGTGAATAAGCTGGGTCACCTCTACTCCGCAAGAAGCTCGGCCTTTATGGCAGCGACTGCTGTCTCTACAAGATGCTTCTTACCTCTCACAAGGACCGGATCAACTATATTATTGTATTCAGGGACTACAAAGTCAACCTGATAAATTGATCTAAGATGGGAAATATTTTCTCCCCGATGGCCGTAACCTTTTTTACGAAAAATATGGGCAGTGTCATACATCACATGTGTTACTATTCTTTAACCGTCCACTTCATGCAATGTTGGCCTTTTGTCCACACTCTAGCGGTTGTGACTTTTGTCCACACTCTAGCGGTTGTGACTTTTGTCCACACTCTAGCGGTTGTGACTTTTGTCCACACTCTAGCGGTTGTGACTTTTGTCCACCTTCTAGCGGTTGTGAGTTTTGTCACCTTCTAGCGGTTGTGACTTTTGTCCACTCTAGCAGTTTGCATGACTTGCCACTCTGGCAGTTGTGACTTTTGTCCACACTCTATCGGTTGTGACTTTGTCCACCTTCTAGCGGTTGTCAACCTTGTTTTATACCACTGCACTCTCTTGACCTTGGCCCTGATGGCTTTGGCTTCATTTACTAAGTTTTCCCCTTTTATCTTCACATGGATCTTTAAAATTTTCATTAGGTGGCGCAAAATATCTGCTTTGTAAACCTTTCTATAAACGCGAATATTTTGCCGAATACCCAAAACAATTTTCTCAAATGTTAGGGAGCTCAAACATTTTGTATGAAAATATGCCATCGCCTTTCGCTTTGGCGTCGGTTTTGCTAGGTCTTCTTGATTAATTTTTTAAAGTGTGTATTAAACCTTTTTAACGTTTGTCGAAATTCCGGTCAATTTAATTTTTTCGGGTCAAAGATCTTTTGAGATGTCAATATCAACGTGAAACCTACGCGCACTGAAGGTGATCTCTTTTATATATATTTTTGACCATAATATGACGGCAGAAGGTTCAGGTGCTAAAATGGTCATACATATTATATTTTTGACGACACGAAGATGAGACCTTCATCGGGGTGGTGACCAGGAACAGTGGTGGTGACTTTATTGATGGTGGTGACTTCATCTGGGGTGCTGAGATCATCTCGGGTGGTGACTTCATCTGGCGTGGTGAATTCATCTGGCGTGGTGACTTCATCTGCGGTGGTGACTTCATGTGGGGTGGTGACTTCATCTGGGGTGCTGAGATCATCGGGGGTGCTGAGATCATCTGGGGTGGTGACTTCATCTTGGGTCCATCTTTTTTTCCACAAATAATAGACTGAGACCAACACGCCCAAGGCCAGTACGATGCCCTTATTTATCACCAGAATAGACTCCAAATTAGATCCCTATTTATTGATTATATTTACAATTTTTTTGTATTCTTCAATTTAACGTTACTTATTTTTAATGGACGCCAGTGGACAGAGGAACGGCCACCTTTCTGAAGTGGGGGGAGCAACATTCACAGAGGGAACAGTTGGGAGAGGTTTCGTAGCCGATAGGATCCAACCCCCGAAAGGAATTTTGTACAGTTCCTTTTAATCAGCCATTTTTCTCTGTACTTCTGCCCTTATGGCAAGGAGCTCTTTATCGACCTTTTTTTCATATCGTTAACATATAAACAACAAATATCCGTAAATAATAACGGAGATAAGCGCATATTGACAGATCTTTAAAATTTTGTTCATTGTGAAAGTTTTATAACTAAGAAAGGTTTTAATTATGACCTGCTCCTGTCTCTTAACGCGTGCCAATAACTTAGTTAGGTTGGATACATATCCACCTGGCCAGATTATAGCCCATGGCCGAGACTCCACTATATACACACCACTATTCTTGGCCAATATTTAATGAATATAAAATATAAGCCTATCAAATTTTAGCTGTTAAATATAATATTGTTAGAGAGTTGACGTTATTGTTTAATGGAGACATTATTGTGTAGTGATCAAAGTGTATGGTGTCAAGTGTGTAGTATACTGTGTATTATTTAGTGCTGATTGTATTGTGTCGTATAGACTGTATTGTGTACACAATGATGTAGTGTACACTATATTGTTAGTGCAAAATTTACTGTGTATATAGTGTATTATGTGTAATGTCCAGTTAGTGATCAAAGTGTATCGTGTCAAGTGTGTAGTATACTGTGTATTATTTAGTGCTGATTGTATTGTGTCGTATAGACTGTATTGTGTACACAATGATGTAGTGTACATTATATTGTTAGTGCAAAATTTACTGTGTATATAGTGTATTATGTGTAATGTCCAGTGTAGTGTACATAGTGTATTGTGTGTAGTGTAGATAGTGTAGTATAGATAGTGTATTGTGTGTAGTGTAGATAGTGTAGAGTAGATAGTGTATTGTGTGTGATGTACATAGTGTAGTGTAGAAAGTGTATTGTGTGTAGTGTAGATAGTGTAGATATATCAGTAAGTACAGATATGTAGATAGTGGTTGTACAGAGTGTAGATAGTGTATGGTGTGATACAGTAGTGCAGATAGAGCAGTATAGTGCATGTGGTGTACAGTAGATAGATTGTGCAGTGTAGATAGTGTATTGTGTGGTATATACAGTAGTGATAGAGTGTACTGTGTTAGCAACAGCACATATGTAGAGAAAGAGTATTGTGTAGTGTAGAAGGTATTGCAGTGTGAGAGTGGTAGAGGTATTGTGTGTGAGACAGTGTAAGTGGTGTAGATAGTGTATTGTGTGTAGTGTATATAATGCATGAGTGTATTGTAGATAGACAGGTATATGTGTTACAGTGTAGATAGATGTATGATGTAATGGTGATAGTGGTCAAAGATGTATTGTGTGTAGAGATAGTAGTGTAGATAGTGTATTGCAGATATTGTATGGTAGATAGTGTATTGTGTGTAGTGTAGATAGTGTACGTGGTGGTAGGGTGTATAGAAAAATGTATTGTGAATAGTAGTGTAGTGTATACTGTGTGTAGATAGAATGTGTAGATATATGGAGAGTATGTAGTGTAGAGTATTGCAGTAGATAGTGTAAAGTGTAATGTATAGTCAGTATAGTGTATTGTAGAGTATGTGTGTAGTGTACATAGTGTAGTGTAGATAGTGTAGTGTAGATATTGTATTGTGTGTAGTGTACATAGTGTAGAGTAGGTAGTGTATTGTGTGTAGTGTAGATAGTGTATTGTGTGTAGTGTAGATAGTGTATTGTGTGTAGTGTACATAGTGTAGTGTAGATAGTGTATTGTTTGTAGTGTAGATAGTGTATTGTGTGTAGAGTAGATAGTGTATAGTGTACAAAGTGTAGTGAAGATAGTGTATTGTGTGTAATGTACATAGTGTATTGTGTGTAATGTACATAGTGTAGTGTAGATAGTGTATTGTGTGTAGTGTACAAAGTGTAGTGTAGATAGTTTATTGTGTGTAGTGTACAAAGTGTAGTGTAGATAGTGTATTGTGTGTGATGCACATAGTGTAGAGTAGATAGTGTATTGTGTGCAATGTACAGTGTATTATGTGTAATGTGTACACACACACACCTGATGACACACACACACACACCTACACAACAATCACCCTCACTCTAATAAAAGAGCCTCCGGTAATTAAGACACCCTAAATAATGGGTTAATTATTGTCTGTCGACACAGGCTCTAGACAGCCTAAACTATCCCATATATGGGTGTTTTGAGGGCCTCTTTTCTTATTCCGCCGACCCTACTGGCGGATGCTGGTCTAGGAGGTTGTCTATTGCCTGGCCCTATAGATCGTGGGTGGTAATGGACCTTTTGAGATTTGGTAACTTTTTGGAAACCATGTATGGTTGCTGTTGTTATCTGGTGGGAGTCTTTGAAGGAGTTCTTGCTCCGATCGTTCGATCTTTTGCCAGGCTCTGCTGGCCAGGGTGTGCAGCACCCTGAACAACAAATTCACTAAGTTTAATAAATTAAAAAACTCTCAACAGTAACTTCACAAGAATAGTATTATAATTATATCTGTAGTATTTACCATTACTCTCGTACTGAATGCATGCACATGTAATGAAGATATATTTATTATATAGTACAGATACTTAACAACACATTCACTAGTATTAAATATCACAAAATCCTCCCGCATTTTTTTTATTGGATTACGTGCCATGGTTGTTAGCCTCGTGTACTGAACAGTGAAAGACTCTGCAGGCGGCAGGATACGCTTATCTCTGACCCTCCGACCTTGCAGCCGTTAGATGACAAAACTTAGCTCTCACACTCTACCTCCATCAAGAGACAACCGAGCGAGTACCCTCACCATGATAGCCGAACTATACATTGTACTTCTCATCATGATAGCTCAATTTAGCTTGAACGCTACTTATCGTGATAGCTAAGCCAAGTATCTACTTATCATGAAAGCTCAGCCAAGCACGTACTTATGATAGTCTAGCCAAGCACGTACTTATGATAGCCTAGACAAGCACGTGCTTATGATAGTCTAGCCAAGTATGTACTTATGATAGCCTACCCAAGCAAGTGATTATGATAGTCTAGCCAAGTATGTACTTATGATTGTCCAGCCAAGCACGTACTTATGATAGTCTAGCCAAGCACGTACTTGTGATAGCCTAGTCAAGCACGTGCTTGTGATAGTCTAACCAAGTATGAACTTATGATAGTCTAGTCAAGCACGTACTTATGATAGTCTAGCCAAGCACGTACTTGTGATAGCCTAGCCAAGCACGTGCTTATGATAGTCTAACCAAGTATGTACTTATGATAGTCTAGCCAAGCACGTACGTATGATAGTCTAGCCAAGCACGTACTTATGATAGTCTAGCCAAGCACGTACTTGTGATAGCCTAGCCAAGCACGTGCTTATGATAGTCTAACCAAGTATGTACTTATGATAGTCTAGCCAAGCACGTACGTATGCTAGTCTAGCCAAGCACGTACTTATGATAGTCTAGCCAAGCACGTACTTATGATAGTCAAGCCAAGCACGTACTTGTGATAGACTAGCCAAGCACGTGCTTATGATAGTCTAGCCAAGTATGTACTTATGATAATCTAGCCAAGCACGTACTTATGATAGTCTAGCCAAGCATGTACTTATGGTAACCTAGCCAAGCACGTACGTATGCTAGTCTAGCCAAGCACGTACTTATTATGAAAGCCTCGCAAGCACTCACCAAGACAGCCAAGCATGCATATTTTACCACACTATCGTTTCGTGCGTGTTTCATAACAAAGGCCAAGCATGCACTCTGCATACTTCACCACCACGATAGCCCCCACACCCGAAGGTCTTAATAACACTCCAACAATCCCACGCCCTTTCATGCGACAACCGACTCGTGGTAGACTAGCATACGATACCTGGAGTGTCCACAGCCTAGCTAAACATTTCGATTTCGGATGATTTTGATTAAGATAGCAACCGCTTACGTCCCTGTAACAAGACGCAGATATAATGTAATGTACTTCAAGGTCAATCATAATTACGATACCCGATACCCCAGCTTATCATTTATAATTTACAATATACTACTTTGTAACCAAGTCATCATAACCACGACAGCTTAACATGTTACCACTATAAAACTCCACGATATGTTAGTTTATGCTATACAGTATGCTGCGTGCCCAAAATACCATAGTCTTTCACCACGATTTCAAATTTGATATGAGCTTAGTTCACTACATGTTATATAATACGACCACGATAACTACATACATTCAGACACGATGACATGCTCGTATATACCAACCCATCCACCAGTCACACCGGTACGACCTGCAACAATAACGGATATCCTTGAAAGACAAAATAGGAGCCCCTCCCTCACACACACGCAAACACATTACTACTACTACGACTACTACTACTTTGCTGTCACTCGGAATTGAGTATGACGATCATCCAGCTATGATACAATGACACGAGATATTAAATATGTCACCTTCGTTGGTGAGCTCTGAGGTGACTCGATAGGCCGATAAGAGACCAGCAGGACCGCCCGTCCACAGATGTTGCACAGATGACGATGAAAAGTATGATGAGCTGAATGTTGGATGGGCATGAGTTGATTATTTTCTATGGTGAGACAGGAGGGCAGGCGGCAACTACACATCTTGGCACTCTCTTTTCCTGATCCAGGAAGAGGGAGAGTTGCAATAACTCGTCGATAGCCCAGTTTGTTGGATTTCGCCTTAGTAGCGTATCCATTTTGTATTGCCTTCATCCGCCAGTGTCGTCATTGGGTTCCCGCACTGGTCACCTCTTCTGCCTATACCGCCGTCAACATGTAGTACTGGTGGTGGTGTTATCGTCAACATGTAGTACTGGTGGTGGTGTTATAGTCAACATGTAGTACTGGTGGTGGTGTTATAGTCATCATGTAGTACTGGTGGTGGTGTTATAGTCAACATGAAGTACTGGTGGTGGTGTTATAGTCATCATGTAGTACTGGTGGTGGTGTTATAGTCAACATGTAGTACTAGTGGTGGTGTTATAGTCATCATGTAGTACTGGTGGTGGTGTTATATTCATCATGTAGTACTGGTGGTGGTGTAGTCAACATGTAGTACTGGTGGTGGTGTTATAGTCAACATATAGTACTGGTGGTGGTGTTATAGTCATCATGTAGTAGTCAACATGTAGTACTGGTGGTGGTGTTATAGTCAACATGTAGTACTGGTGGTGGTGTTATAGTCAACATGTAGTACTGGTGGTGGTGTTATAGTCATCATGTAGTACTGGTGGTGGTGTTATAGTCAACATGTAGTACTGGTGGTGGTGTTATAGTCAACATGTAGTACTGGTGGAGGTGTTATAGTCATCATATAGTACTGGTGGTGGTGTTATAGTCATCATGTAGTACTGGTGGTGGTGTAGTCAACATGTAGTACTAGTGGTGGTGTAATAGTCAACATGTAGTGTGTATGTAATTGTTTGTGATAGCAACACTATTAAAACAATAAAATAAACCCACTGTATTAGCCGGGTTACTGAGGGTTTTTTCATACCTCCCAGTGGGGGAATAAGCCTTTAGGTCACCTCTACTCCGCAAGAAGCTCGGCCTTTATGGCAGCGACTGCTGTCTCTACAAGATGCTTCTTACCTCTCACAAGGACCGGATCAACTATATTATTGTATTCAGGGACTACAAAGTCAACCTGATAAATTGATCTAAGATGGGAAATATTTTCACCCCGATGGCCGTAACCTTTTTTACGAAAAATATGGGCAGTGTCATACATCACATGTGTTACTATTCTTTAACCGTCCACTTCATGCAAGGTTGGCCTTTTGTCCACCTTCTAGCGGTTGTGACTTTTGTCCACACTCTAGCGGTTGTGACTTTTGTCCACACTCTAGCGGTTGTGACTTTTGTCCACACTCTAGCGGTTGTGACTTTTGTCCACCTTCTAGCGGTTGTCAACCTTGTTTATACCACACTACACTCTCTTGACCTCGGCCCTGATGGCTTTCACGGCTTCATTTACTAAGTTTTTTTTCCCTTTACTACAGCAATACGTAATCGGGAACGGTAAGCACAATGA
>NW_024711088.1:0-19429 GCF_018991925.1 Homarus americanus | reverse complement strand
CAGAATACCATCACCTACTGCGTGCAAAAAGTTATCAAAACTGCAACACCTATCGTCTTGCACGTGGTGGACCTTGCATTGGTGTTAGATTCTTCCCTCCCCAGTCACAGGATTGTATGAGAAGATCATGCAGGGGTTGTAAGTGTCCGTATATCCACCAACAATGTAAATAAGACCTCGATGTTCTACTATACCCATGCTGTAAAACAAAAAGGAAGAAAAAAAACAGTACAGGCCACTACTACATTTTCTCATTATTATCAGTAGTTCACACTATCAGTCAGTAAATCCAAATGGTTATTGTACTTACTTGGATCTAGCTTCTGGCATATTTGACTCAAATAATCTCCACTCATTTGTAATAGGGTCATATCTTTCAATATTTTTCCTATTTCCATTGATCCGTCCAACCACCGAAGGCATAAATTAACCTCCATGACGCATAATCCAAATCACACCGTGGGATATGTTTGCAGACATGTATCATCAGATTTTTCAGATTTGCCCCTAGGGGCTAGTTTGTGGACAGTCCTAATATGTCAAATGCCAGGCCTGTGTTGACTTGGAGGGAGGGATATCTGGTCTGGGAGGGGAAGAGGTGTTGGTAACGGCAGGGGACCTAACTGTGATTTTTCAAAAGCTCAGATATATTTCTAACTCAGTAGCAGAGTCCAACATCATACAGGACCAGATAATCTGTTGTTTGAAGAGTCTTGCCATCCTGGATCAGATCGATATGGGTGTAAATGGGGTGATGGAGGCAAGAGAAGGACGCAGAGGAGATAAACAGGTAAATGTTTCACCCACCTTCACAACTGATCCGACTTAGCTGATATTTCTACATCACATAACTGTTGTGACTGCCAGAGTAATGTATGAATCTTACAGGTAGTTCGGATAAGATTTACATTCCTCCTCCCGGTGATGAGAGATCTCACACATGCCGCCGCCATCTTCAAATACTAATGTAATACTAACCAGTTGTCAGGTTTTGTTTTTATAAATGGTAGTGGTGATATCTGATACACCTGTGGTGCATGCTTCCGCCTCGGGGTTCAGCTTCCTCCAAAACAGTAGCAAAATTAAACCCAGCCTTTTTTTCTTTCAGTATGTTGCTGGGATAGGTAGTAAAAAACTACTGGAAGCTTTTTTTTTTATTTATAAAAAGAGTATTACATGGTGAGCATGGAATTATATTTTACAATTATTTCAGACAATAAATACTACTACTGCCTGCAAACACACACACTTTAAAACATTCCAAACAGAAATTTACCCATGTAAGACTGCTATTCCTGGCAGAAATTCTCCCCAATTTTCATGGGGCAAACTTTTGCATTTCTGCCTAAAAAAGGTATCAAAACATTCGACACTTTTAAATATATTCCTCTCTGATCTATTCCATATTATATTGAATTCTTTCTTTGATCCACCTATGACATATAAATTTTCTTTCGAGTACAAATTCTTGGCTGGACATACAAGGCTTCCTTTTGTCCAAGTTTGTCATACTGTTTAGGATAACCTTAAGATTGATCAGAGCACTCATTAATTGATTTTTCTATTAGTTTACTTGAAATTAAAGACAATTTCATTCGTTTTAAAATATCAAGAATCCAACAAAAGTCTATTAGCTATATCTTGTGTAATCCATCTGATGGCAGCAGAAGAATACCAGCAAAATAAAAAAAAGAAAAGGGGAGTAGTATATTTGAATTTGATAAATAAGTCCGGTAAACTTTCAAGCAATATTAAAATAAATAATATAATATTTCCCTGAAACTCAGAGTCAATATGAAGATACTCTGACTCAAAAGATACAGTAAATTTCTTTAGAAATATCAAGAAACTCTTGCTCCATTGTCACTTCTCACGAAATTGGAGAAAGATGAGATCCCACGTGAAGCATGCAGCGGAAGCTTACTAAATTATGGGTCTCAGCAAACCTGTTTTACAAAAAAACTTATGGACACACCTGTCTCCAGAATCAGAATCAAACCAAAACAAGCATAAAATTTTTTACAAAATTAAAATTCTTACCTGTAAATTCCTAAAGCATTGGATGGATGAAGTTCACTCTTGAGAAAGTCTGTTCAAACACGTACAACGTGGTGAATTACAGCTATGTTTTCAGCAACTATTAACTCTGAACGTTTTCGCTGTTATCTCGATGTTTCCTAAAGATTTAAAAAAAAATAATTTTTCATTTTAAAAAACAAAATAAAAAATACCGTTTTTCATATAGCAATATGAAAACTTTTTTTATATTATCAGTATATATGAATCCGATGATCTGATTTAATATATTAAATTTCATAGACTTCATTTTATTGACTGTGTTGTTTCCTCAGTTAATCCAACCGTAAACATGGCCTTAAAATATTTGCTTCCGTGAAAGTATTACGGTGAGCCTGTAGGAATAAATGTTACATGACATGTATCATCAGATTTTTCAAATTTGCCCCCAGGGGAGCTAGTTTAGTGGGCACCTTCCTTACATCCTGTGCAAATAATGTTTCTCATTCACCTTCACAACTGATCCACCAGCTGATGATATTTCTACATCACAGAACTGTTGTGACTGCCAGATAAATGTAAGTACTCTAGCAGAGTGGTTTCGGATAAGATCTTCATTCCTCCTCTCATGATGAGAGAGATCACACATGTCGCCGCCATCCTCAAATACTAATGTAATACTAACCAGTTGTCAGTTTTGTTTTTTAGCAGAAATGTAAGGTAGTGAGTAGGTGATATCTGGTAATTTTTAACAGAGTTATCAATATTATCAGTTTTATTAATCATTCTTTTATTCTTCCTTACATTTTACATTCACCTCCGTGTGTGACATATAACAATTTGTGGCAGCAACTGCTGAATTTCTGACCCAAATTGATGAACACGTTAAACCATTTGTTCTGTGGGAAGTAAAAAGATAAAAGGAGGAGGTTCTACAATTTTACTCCTTTTCACTACAGTATTACAAAAATTCTTCCACTAAAATAATAGAATTCATAAGCACTGCACTGGTAAATAATCTTCGTGTTCAAGAATATCTTTCCATTGATTTTTCCCCAAATTCTCCTGAATACCACCACCTCGGCGTGCAAAAGTTGTAAAACTACAACACCTATCATCTTATGTGGTGGACCTAGCATTGGTGCTAGATTCTTCCACTCCCCAGTCACAGGATTGTATGAGAAGAAGATCCGCAGGGGTTGAAACTATGCGTAAATCCAGCAACAATGTAAATGAACACCGATGTTCTACTATACCCATGCTGTAAAAGAAAAAAAAGGAAAAAAAAAAGCAGTACGAGCCACTGCTACATTTTCTCGTATTATCAGTAGTTCACACCATCAGTCAGTAAATCAAATTTGAAAATAGTTCTTGTGCCTTACTTGTATTTAGCTTCTGGCATATTTGACTCCTAATAATCTCCACTCATCTGTGAGGTCATATCTTTCAATATTTTTCGAGGACCGATCCGTCCAACCACGAGAAAGGCATAAAGATAACCTCCATTAAGCGCATAATCCAAATCACACTGTGGAGGTCACCATAGAAGATTCCGGTCAAATGTCTTCCCACCAGTCATAAACTACATTTCCATTTGCAAGCTGATTTCCTCCTTTCTAACACCTCGAACAGCGAATTACCATGTAAGACTGCTACTCTGGCCCACATCTCTCAATTTTTCATAGGTGGCTTTTCTGCCATTCCCTCCTAAAGGTATCAAAACATTAGACACTGCAAATATATTATACTCTGATCTCCATCCACTTACTTGTATAAATTTTTCTTTCAGTACAAATTCTTGGCAGGACATACAAGGTTTCCCTTCTGTCAAAAAGTTTGCCTGCTGCTGCTAGGATGACCTTTATAGATTGATATCAGAGCCAGAGCTCTCATTAATTGATTTTTCTAGTAGTTTCTTGGAGTTAAAGACAATTTCACTCGTTTCAAAATGTCTAAATCCAACAATGTCTATTAGTTATATCTTGTGTAATCCATCTGTAAGAGAATACCTGCAAAATAAAAGAAAAGAAAGAGAAAAGATAAATTTGATTGTTTTTTTTATAAGTCAGTCAGTCAGTAAACTTTCAAGCAAGTAATGTGAAAATAAAAATAAAAAATATTTTAAATATTTACCTGAAACTCAGAGTCAATATGAAGATACTCTGACTCAAATACAGTAGAATTTCTTTAGAATCTCAAGAAATTCTTGCTCCATTGTCACTTCTACGAAGTTGGAAGATGAAGTCCTGTGAACCATGCAGCAGGATTACTAAATAATGGGCCTCAGCAAACCTGTTTTCCCCAAAAATATGATTTATTCTTAATGGTTTTACTGGTACATACAGATAACAGATTAAATAAAAATACAAAATTACAATTTTATTACTGTAAATTCCTAAAGCATTGGATTGATGAAGTTCATCTTGAGAAAGTCTGTAAACACATACATATGGTGAATTCCAGCATGTTTGCAGCCAGTATTAACTCTTGAACGTTTTCCACTGTTACCTCAGTGTTTCCTAAAGATTTAAAAATTAAAATCCACAAAATACAATTGTTTCCTAAAGAATTTAAAAAATAAATACAAGTTTTCATCCACAAAATAATAAATACTGTTTTACATATTTCTTTATCCTTACCGGTATATATAAATCCGATGAGCTGATTTAAAATATTGAATTTCATAGACTTCATTTCCATTGAAGACTGTGTTGTTTCTCAGTTAATCCTGCGTAAACATGGCCTTAAAATAATTACTTCCTTGAGAGTATTACGGTGAGCCTGGAATAATAAAATAGTTGGTTGGTTGTATACATATACAGACAGACAACAAGATAGTTTACAGTTATTTCAGACAATAAATACTAATAAAGTAAAATAATGTTTCTCACCTTCAACTGATCCACCAGCTGATATTTCTACATCACAGAACTTTTGTAACTGCCAGAGTGAATGTAAGTTCTCTAGCAGGTCGTTGGATGAGATAATATTTACACTCCTCTCCGTGATCGAGCTCCACGTACATTGCCATCCTCATATATAACTAAAAACTAATGTAATATATATTTATCCAGTTTGTCAAGTTTTCTTTTTTTGGTAAATGGGGTGATGTGAGAGGGATAATTTTCATACCCAATCAGTTACTACCTCTGAAGAATTTAAATGCGAATTCTGTGATAATGGAAGCTTTTTATTTTAAAAGAGAGTGAAGAGGAGGAGGAGGAGGACAGCAGTATATAGGGTAGGGGTAGGTAATATCACTCTTGAAGGTTGAAGGTTAAGTTTCGAGTCAAATTGCGACTGCTCTAGCATTAGACCAACCCTCTGGAAGTGATGCTGTTTATCCACTTGTTATTCTTAGGGTCGAAATACTCCACATTAGTGATAGATACCTAAAAAAAATAGTTTAAGGTTAAAACTTTGGATTTGTAAAGATATGTAGGAATATTGATAAATATTATCACATTTTCATTAATCATTCTTTTCGTTCTTCCTTACCATTTTACGGTTACCGCCTATGACATATAACAGAGAATTTGTGGCAACAACTGCTGAGATATTTACTTAAAAATACTTTGTGAACACTTATATTTGTTCTGTGGAAGTAAAAGAAGAAAGGTAAAAGGAAGGGGGGAGGAGGGAGGTTATACAATTTTACTCCTTTTCACTACAGTATTACAAAAAATCTTCTACATCCTAGCTACAATATTGTAATTCAAATCTTGTATATAATAATAAGAATTCATAAGCACTGTACTGGTAAATATTCCTGCACTGGTAAATATTCAAACCTTGTATATAATAATAAGAATTCATAAGCACTGCACTGGTAAATAATCTTACCTTTTCAAAAGAATATCTTTCCATTGATTTTTCCTCATAATTGTCCCGAATACCATCACCTACTACGTACAAAAACTTATCCAAAACTGCCACACCTATCGTCTTATGTGGTGGACCTAGCATTGGTGCTAGATTCTTCCACTCCGTCACAGGATTGTATGAGAAGATCACGCAGGGGGGTGAAACCACTAAATCCACCAACAATGTAAATAAGACCTTGATGTTCTACTATACCCATGCTGTAAAGAGAAAAGAAAAAGAAAAAAGAAAAACAGTGCTACATTTTCTCATTATCAGTAGTTCACACTATCAGTAAATCTATTTGAAAATGGTTGATTTTTAATATTACAATTGTGCTTACTTGGTTTTAGCTTTTGGCATATTTAACTCTAATAATCTCCACTCATCTGCAATAGGGTCATATCTTTCAATATTTTTTTCGATGACCGATCCGTCCAACGACCAAGGCATAGAGATAACCTCCATGGCGCATAATCAAAATCACACCGTGAAGTCACCATAGGAGATATCCCAGTCAATCATCTTCCTGTGGATCATAAACTTCACCATTTCCATTTACAAAAGATCCTTTCTAAGCTCTCCAACAACAAAGTACCATGTAAGACTGCTATTCCTGGCCACTTCTCTCAATTTTCATAGGGCAAACTTTCTGCTATTCCTTCCTAAAGGTATCAAAAATTCGACACTTATAAATACATACTCTCTAATCTTCATCCACCTATGCATAAATTTTCTTTCGAAGCAAATTCTTGGCTGGACATTGAGGAGTTTCCTTTGGTCCAAAAAGTTTGTCTGCTGCTGTTTAGGATAACCTTTAGAGTGATATCAGAGCACTCATTAATTGATTTTCTATTAGTTTACTTGGAATTAAGACAATTTCACTCGTTTTAAAATGTGAAAAAAATCAACAATGTCTATTAGTTATATCTTGTGTAATCCATCTGATGGCAGCAGAGAGAATATCTGCAAAATAAAAAAAAGAAAAGAAGAAAAGAAAGAATTTAATTGTTTTATAAAAATCAGTCTGTGGTAAAACTTTCAAGCAAGTAAGTGTAATATTAAATAAAAAATATTTTAATATTTACCTGAAACTCAGTCAATATGAAGATACTCAGACTCAAAAAGATACAGTATAATTTCTTTAGGAATCTCAAGAAACTCCTGCTCCTTTGTCACTTCGACAAAATTGGAGAAGATGAAGTCCTGAAGCATGCAGCAGGCTTACTAAATAATGGGCCTCAGCAAACCTGTTTTACAAAAAAAAAGATATTGAATTTATTCCTAATGGATTTACTGTACGAACGTACAGATCAATCAATGGAATCAAATCAAAACAACAGGACATTAAAAGTTTTATAAAATTAAAATTATTTATTATACTGTACGTACCTGTAAATTCCTAAAGCATTGGATGGATGAAGTTCACTCTTGAGAAAGTCTGTACAAACACATACAACATGGGGCATTACCAGCATGTTTGCAGCCACAATTAACTCCTGTACGTTTTCCACTGTTACCTCGATGTTTCCTAAAGATATAAAAAAAAATAAAAGTTTCATTCATTAATCATCAATAACAAAATAGAAACTACCGTTTTACATATAGCACTATGAAAACTTAAAATGTTTTTTTTTTATCCTTACCCTTACCAGTATATATAAATCCGATGAGCAGATTTAATATATTAAAATTCATAGACTTCATTTCTATTGACTGTGTTGTTTCCTCAGCTAATCCACCTTAAACATGGCCTTAAATTACCTTCCGTGACAGTATTACTCGGTGAGCCTGTGGAATAAATGTCATCCATCAGATTTTTCAGATTTGTCCCGAGAGGGCTAGTTTATTGGGCACCTTCCTTACATCCTGTGCAAGGAAGCGTTTTCAGGGATTGATATTCTTTGTAGTGGCGGTTGTCGTCACGGACGGTTAGCGTCATAGTGTAGTGGCATAGTGTGATGTATCCCGTTGTTTCAGGTGTGTCCAATTTCGTTGAATGCTTCGTTGTGAGTTAGTGTTGTGTGGCGTGTATCGCGAGATTTGAGAAAGGCGAGAGTGGCTTGCGTATCATCGCGGCTCCATAATCTTTAGAAGCAGGGAGATAGAGGATATTGAAGGGATATTGGACGATATTCATTTTGTCTACCTGATTTAGGGACTGGGATGGTGGTGGCAGTCTTCCATAAGTGAGACAGCTGACCAGTATCAAAGAAAGGTTAAATAGGCGGAGGAGGAGGTTACCAGGGGTGACAATAAGGGGGGCATTTACATCGACGTCGCCATGCGGGGAGGTGGACCGACCGCTAACAGAATACAGAACAGCATTTAGTAGTTCACACTATGTGTATGAAAGGCATCAGTGTCTACTGTGCGAGGTGAGGTCTTGTACAGCGGGCGGGTGGTAGAGCATCAATGGAGGCGTTGAGGCGGCCTCCTGCTGCCGTCTGGAGGTATGTTGGCAGGGGGTAGGCTGAACCTAGGGGCCCTGGGTGGAGAGGCGGGTATTCTCACATACTGGAGGTAGTGTGGATAAGGAAATGGTCGGTCCTGTGGGGGAGGGGGTTGGAGGTGGAGTGTGGGCGATGAGGGTCAGAGTAGAGAGCTATGTAGTCTCAAGTTTCCCTCCCCGATGTGGGTGTATGGAGGGCAGAGAGGCGTGTAGGAGGTAGGAGAGAGCCAGGGAGTTCCCAGGGGAGTTTGAATAGGGCCCCTGGGACAGACTAGGGGAGCGGACGGACATTGAGGTCCGCCACAAGGAGGTGGGGGTAGAGGTGATATGGTGTGGTAGGATAGGTACAGTAGGGGTGGAGGGAGGTACATAGACATTGACAATATTGAGGGACATATCTTTTAAGTGTGATTGTATGCAGTAAATATGTTTCTCACTCACCTTCACAACTGATCCATCAGCTGATGATATTTCTACATCACATAACTGTTGTGACTGCCAGAGTAAATGTAAGTACTCTAGCAGGTAGTTTGGATAAGATTTACATTCCTCCTCCCCGTGATGAGAGAGATCCACACATGCCGCCGCCATCCTCAAATAACTAATGTAATATTAACCACCAGTTGTCAGTTTTGTTTTTTGTAAATGGTGGTATAGTGGTGATATCTGGTAATTTTTAACAGAGAGGGGGGGGGGGAGTTATAATTTTCATACCCAATCAGTTACTACTACCTCCTTAAGAGAGGGAGGAGTTATAACCCAACCCAACTGTTTTTTAAGAGGTGGTGGTGGTGGTGGTGGTGCTTCCGTCCTCGCCGGGGTCTGGCTTCTTCTCCAAACAGTAGCAAAACTAAATGCAGCCTGGGATAGGTAGTAAAAACTATACATTGATTTAAGTTTTATTTTATTTTTAAGTGTGTGTTTGTTGAAGAGGATGAAGAGGAAGAGGACTTACATTTCTGTTGGATATTCTTGAGCTTGAGCTTGGAAGTGTCAAGAAGAAAAAGAAAGAAGTCGAGTCAAATTG
Organism: Homarus americanus; assembly: GCF_018991925.1. Classification (NCBI taxonomy): domain Eukaryota; kingdom Metazoa; phylum Arthropoda; class Malacostraca; order Decapoda; family Nephropidae; genus Homarus; species Homarus americanus. Next base: position 10,073 of record NW_024711088.1, on the reverse strand, counting down.
AGACTGCTCTATCAGACCGACCCTCAAGGAGTGGTGTACAGTTTCTCCTCTTGTTATTCTTGGGTCGAAATACTCACATTAGCGATACCTAAAAAAGTTAAAACATTGTAAGATATATATGTAGGAATATTAATATCAGTTTCCATTAATCATTAATTCATTTCATTCTTCCTTACCAGTCCATCAATGTCATTTTTACAGTCACCGCCTATGACATATAACAGAATTTATGGCAACAACTGCTGGGCTATTTCGACAAAATATATTGATGAACACTTAAACCATTTGTTCTGAAGGAAGGAGGTTATACAATTACTTCCTTCAGATACAAAATATTCCCTCCTATCCTGCTATAACATTATGTAATTCAAACTTCAATATAAATAATAAGAATTCATAAGCACTGCACTGGTAAATAATCTTACCTGTTCAAAAGAATATCTTTCATTGATTTTTCTCATAATTGCCCGAATACCACCACCTACACCTACTATGTACAAAAAGTTATCCAACTACAACACCTATAGTGTTACGTTGTGGACCTATTATTGGTGCTAGATTCTTCCCACTCCCAGTCACAGGATTGTATGAGAGAAGATCACGATCAATCAAGCAGGTGGTCGTAAGTGTCAGTATATCCACCAACAATGTAAATAAGACCTTGATGTTCTACTATACCCATGCTGTAAAAGAAAATAATAGAAAAGAAAAAAAAAACAGTACAGGCAAAAGAAAAAGAAAAAAAACAGTACAGGCCACTGCTACATTTTCTCATTATCAGTAGTTCACACTATCAGTCAGTAAATGTAATTTGAAAATGGTTAATTTTTAACAGTATTTACTTGGATCTAGCTTCTGGCATATTTGACTCTAATAATCTCCACTCATCTGCAATAGGGTCATATCTTTCAATATTTTGGGATATGACCAATCCCGTCGTCCTACCACCAAAGGCATAGAGATAACCTCCATGAGCGCATAATCCAAATCCACACCGAGGGGTTACCATAGAAGATATCATAGTCCAATAATCTTCCTGAGGATCATAAACTTCGCCATTTGCCAAAAGCTGCTGAGTGTGTCTCTCTCTCAACCCCTCAACCTCTCCAACCCCTCAACAACGAAAATTTTCCCATGTAAGACTGCTATTCCTGGCGAAATTCTCCCAATTTTCATGGGGCAAACTTTCTGCCATTCCTTCCTAAAGGTATCAAAACATTCGACACTTTTCAATGTATACTCATCTGATCTGTGTCTAATTAGTTCTCTTTGATCCACCTATGACATAAATTTTCTTTAGGTACAAATTCTTGGCTGGACATACAAGGCTTCCCTTTTGTCCCAAAAGTTTGTCTGCCGCTGCTGCTGCTGCTGCTGCTGTATGTTTTTAAGGATAACCTTCAGATTGATATCAGAGTCAGAGCACTCATTAATTGATTTTTCTAGTAGTTTACTTGGAATTAAAGACAATTTCCCTCTTTTCAAAATGTCAAAATCAACACTGTCTATTAGCTATATCTTGTGTAATCCATCTGATGACAGCAGAGAATACCTGCAATACAATAAAAAGAAAGATAGATAAATTTAATTGTTTGGGGATTGTGAATAGTATTTAGTCGTCATTGTACTATTAAATAAAAAATATTTATTTAAATATTTACCTGAAACTCAAGTCTATGAAGATACTCTGACTCAAAAAGATACAGTAGAATTCCTTTAGATCTCAAAAACTCTTGCTCCATTGTCACTTCTACGAATGGAGAAAATGAAGTCCCTTGAAGCAGACAGCAGGTTTACTAAATAATGGGCCTCAGCAAACCTGTTTCCACCCCTCAAAAAAAAAAATATATATATGGAATTTATTCCTAAACACACCTGCCTCCAGAATCAGAATCAATCAAAAACAAGTTTTACAAAATTAAAATTAAAATTCGTATCTGTAAATTCCTAAAGCATTGGATGGATGAAGTTCACTCTTGAGAAAGTCTGTGCAAATACGTAAAACATGGTGCATTACCAGCATGTTTGCAGCCACAATTAACTCTTGAGCGTTTCCTAAAGATTTAAAAAAATAAATAAAAAATTTATCCATCAAAATAGAAAATACCGTTTTACATATATGCCTTTTTATGAAAACTTTTTTTTTAAAGTTTTTCTTTATCCTTACCAGTATATATAAATCCGATGAGCTGACTTAATATATTAAATTTCATAGACTTCATTTCTATTGAAGACTGTGTTGTTTCCTCAGTTAATCCTCCCGTAAACATGGCCTTAAAATAATTACTTCCCGCCGAGAGTATTACACGGTGAATCTGGAATAATAAAAATAGTTGGTTGGTTGTATGCATATACAGACATACAACAAAGACAGTTTTTACAGTTATTTCAGACAATAAATACAAATATACTTTTTGTATTAAAGTAAAATAATGTTTTCTCACCTTCACAACTGATCCAACAGTTGATATTTCTACATCACAGAACTTTTGTAACTGCCAGAGTGAATGTAAGTTCTCTAGCAGGTCGTTCGGATAAGGATAAGATTTACACTCCCCCTCCCCATGATCAGAGAGCTCCACACATGCTGCCACCATCCTCATATATAACTAATAACAAATGTAATACTATCCATCCAGATCCAGAGTTGAGTTGTCTGGTGGTGGTGGTGATATCTGTAATTTTTAACTGAGAGAGGAGGAGTTATAATTTTTATACCCAATCATCGCTGTAATGTATGTGGTAAGAATTTATGTAGTATGAGCAAACTTTATAATGGGGGCGCCGAGTAACCACAGAAAAACCACATACATATCCTCACCATCCACCAGAGGCTCTGGATGAGGAGGATGATCATTAACAAAAAACACAACTTGACAACTCTCAATAGTATAAATTACATTAGTTATTTAGGTATATTAGGTCTTTTTTATATGAGGATGGCGGCGGCATGTGTGCACGGGAAGGGGGAGTGTAAATCTTATCCTTATCCGAACGACCTGCTAGAGAACTTACATTCACTCTGGCAGTTACAAAAGTTCTGTGATGTAGAAATGTTAGCTGGTGGATCAGTTGTGAAGGTGAGAAACAGATTTCAGATTTCAGATTTGCCCCCAAGGGGGCTAGTTTATTGGGCACCCCCCTTACATCCTGTGCAAGGTGAATAGAGGCGTTACAGCGAGTATGAAAAGTTCATACTTGCCTTTATGACTCATACATTAAGGTAAAAGGCCTGAAGGGTCATAGGTTCTGTCAAGTTGGGAGTTACACATAAAGTAAGGAATGATGAGTGTGGGGGAAAAGTTCCGTACAGTGAGAAACATTATTTACTATGAGTGTGTGGGTGGAAAGTTCCGGTACAGTGAGAAACATTATTTACTAAGTTTTGAATATATTTGTCTGAAATAACTGTAAAATGTCTTTGTTGTCTGTCTGTCTATATATACAACCAACCAACTATTTTTATTATTCCAGGCTCACCGTAATACTGTCGGCGGAAGTAATTATTTTAAGGCCATGTTTACGGGAGGATTAATTGAGGAAACAACACAGTCTTCAATAGAAATGAAGTCTATGAAATTTAATATATCAAATCAGCTCATCGGAAATATAAAGAAAAAAAACTTTCGTATTATATATATGTAAACAATTTTTATTTTATTAGTATTTCTATTTAATGATTAAATTTTTTTTTTTTTAATCTTTAGAAACATCAGTAACAGTGGAAAATGCACAGGAGTTAATTGTGGCTGCAAACATGCTGGTAATGCCCCATGTTGTACATGTTTGTACAGACTTTCTCCGAGTGAATTTCACATCAACTGCTTTAGGAATTTACAGGTACATACAGTATAATAAAAGTATTTTTTATTTGATTCTGTTATCTGTGCGTTACCAGTAAATCCATTGGTTATTTTGAAAAACAGGTTTTCTGAGGCCCATTATTTAGTAAGCCTGCTGCATGGTTCAAGGACTTCATCTTCTCCAATTTCGTAGAAGTGACAATGGAGCAAATTTCTTGAGATTCCTAAAGAAATTCTACTGTATCTTTAGTCAGAGTATCTTCATATTGACTCTGAGTTTCAGGTAAATATTTAAATAAAAAACGTAAAAATATTTCTGACATACTTACAATCCCCCTTAAAAAATTTTTTAACCCCAAAACAATCAAATTTATATCTTTATTTCTTTTCTTGCAGTTATTCTCTGCTGCCATCAGATGGATTACACAACATATAACTAATAGACATTGTTGGATTTTTGGCGTTTTGAAGCGAGTAAAATTATCTTTAATTCCAAGTAAACTACTAGAAAAATCAATTAATGGGTGCTCTGATATCAATCTGAAGGTTATCCTTAAAACATACAGCAGCAGCATCAGGAACAGCGCAGCAGCAGCAGCAGCAACAGCAGCAGCAGCGCAGACAAACTTTGGGACAAAAGGGAAGCCTTGTATGTCCAGCCAAGAATTTGTACTCGAAGAAAATTTATGTCATAGGTGGATCAAAGAAAGAACTCATTAGATTATGGAACAGATCATTAGGAATTTATATTTAAAAGTGTCGAATGTTTTGATACCTTTAGGCAGAAATGGCAGAAAGTTTGCCCCATGAAAATTGGGAGAAGTTCGCCAGGAATAGCAGTCTTAAATAGGAAAATTTTCGTTGTTGGAGGGTTGGAGGGTTGGAGGAAGAAGACACATTCAGTTTCTGGCAGATGGCAGTTTATGATCCACAGGAAGATTTTTGGACTGGAATATCTTCTATGGTGATCCCACGGTGTGATTTTGGATTATGCACTCATGGAGGTTATCTCTATGCCTTCGGTGGTTGGATGGGATCGGTCAGGAAATAGGAAAAAATATTGAATATGACCCTATTGCAGATGAGTGGAGATTATTAGGTCAAATATGCCAGAAGCTAGACCCAAGTATGTATAATTGTAATGTTAAAAATCAACCATTTTCAAATTAGATTTACTGACTGACTGATAGTGTGAACTACTGATAATGAGAAAATGTAGCAGTGGCCTGTACTGTTTTTCCTTTTTCTCCTTCTTTTCTTTTTCTTTTTACAGCATGGGTATAGTAGAACATCAAGGTCTTATTTACATTATTGGTGGATGTCGTGCACTTACAACCCCTGCATGATCTTCTCTCATACAATCCTGTGACTGGGGAGTGGAAGAATCTAGCACCAATGCTAGGGGTATTCTCCATATAGGTGTTGCAGTTTTGGATAATTTTTTTTATGCGTAGTAGGTGGTACTAGTGGCTCGAATAATGAGGAAAAATCAATAGCAAGATATTCTTTTGAATAGGTAAGATTATTTACCATTATTATGAATTACAATGTTGTAGCCAGGATGTGGAAGAATTTTTGTAATTTAAAAAGTATAATTGTCCCTCCCTTCCTTTTACCTTTCTTTACTTTTTCAACAGGATAAATGGTTTAAGTGTTCATCAATGTATTTTGGGTCGAAATAGCCCAGCAGTTGTTGCCAAAATTCTCTGTTATATGTCATAGGTGGTAACCGTAAAATGACGTTGATGAACAGGTAAGGATGAATTATAATAAAACTATAATATTCTATAATTTTACAATCCCAAGTTTTGACTATTTATATTTTTTTTTTTTTCTTTTTTTTAGGTATCTATCGCTAATGTGGAGTATTTCGACCCTAAGAATAACGGATGGATTAACTGTACATCACTCCCTGAGGTGGTTGCCGCTAAAGCAGTCTTAATTTAACGAACAACTCTCTTCTTGAGCTACTAATCACAAGCTCCAGAATATCCAACAACTGAGAAAGAATCAAACTGTCCTGTGTTGCAGTGGAAGACCTATATACTGCTGTCGTCCCTCCTCTCCTTCTCCTCGTCCTCCTTCTCCTCTCCTTCTCCTACATTTACATTAAAATAAAAACTATCTATTCTACCGCACATGGAGAGTTTTGGGGAGGAGAAGGATAAATAAATAAAAATTCGACAACTCTGAATAGTATAAATTACGTTAGTTATCTAGGTATATTAGGTCTTTTATATGAGGATGGCGGCATGTGTGGAGCTCTCTCATGGGTGTAAATATTATCCGAACTACCTGCTACATAACTTACATTTACTCTGGCAGAAACAACAGTTCTGTGATGTAGAAATATCAACTGGTGAATCAATTGTGGTGAGAAGACATTATTTATTTACTGATCTGTATATTTAAAGTTTTGCATTTATTGGAAATGAATGAAGAAGATGAAGATTTTTATATACTGTATACAACCAACGTTTTATTCCAGGCTCACCGTGAAATACTCTCGGGGAAGAGAATATTTTAAGGACATGTTTACAGGTGGATTAGCTGAGGCTGAGAAACAACACAGTTTTCAATAGAAATTGAGTCCATGAAACCCAATATATTAACTCAGATCATCAATTCATATATACTGGTAAGATAAAAAAAAAAAACATGTTTTTTATTTTGCTATATGTAGTATTTTTATGTTATTATTGATGGATGAAAATTTTATTTTCTTTAGGAAATATCGAGATAACAGCGGAAAACGCTCAAGAGTTAATAGTTGCTGCAGACATGTTGAAAGTACTGTTTTATATGCTGCGTGGCCTTTCTCAAGAAATGAACTTAATCCATCCAATGCTTTAAGATTTTACAGGTATGTGTAAATTATTAAAAATATTCTAATTTTGTAAACTTTACCGTTTTTCTGTATACGTACAGTAATCCAATATAAATTCCATATTTTTGTAAACACAGGTTTGCTGTAGCCCATCATTTAGTACCACTGCTGGATGCTTCACAGGACTTCATAATCACCAATTTCTCCAACGTGATATTGGAGAAAGTTTCTTAAGAATCCTAGAAAAATTATACAAGGGCTTCTTGTAGAGAAGAAAAACGCCAAGTTCTTGAAGAAAGGAAAAATCGTCAGGATCTTGAAAGGAAAAATCGTTACCCATTGGAGTAAGTTCCAGAATCAACAGTGAGAGAACTTCAACAGTGAGAACCACTGTCCTGTATGGCAAATGAGTGACTGATTAAAACAATAACTAAGCTAAGCTTTGGTTTTTACTACCTAAGGCTTGGTTTTTACCCTTTGAGTTGTAAGGGCTCAAGGGAAATAACTGTGATCTTGTAGCAAATAAAACGGGACTAGGGGGACTTTAAAAAATATAAATTAATAGTCAGTCAAATGCTTTAAAAGATACTTAAAAGATAGAAAAAACTTTGGAGGAGAGAGTTTTAATAAAATGTGGATGCAAGGTTCCTGCAGAAGATATCCATCCATAATTCCACAAAAGTTTTGTGTAGTCCAGTGGAAAATGGGAGATTGAAGAATTTAGATTTAAATATTATTAAATATATATAAAAATAGCAACAACAAAACATTAAACTACATTAAACTAATCATTTTTACATTCATTTTTACCGTGAACACACATATTGTTACATTTTTTATTTCTTTTAAAACAGGTACATCGTTTGTCTCTACATGGAATAGATTTACATTTACAAGCTACACTATTTCTTGTACTTTCTCACAATCCTAAACTCTTAGTTTGAAGTCTTGCAGCCTTCCATTATAGATAATTTGACACGTGGTAATTGTGATAATGGTCTTAGTGGTGTTGGTACTGCTGCTGATGATGGTGGTAGTGAATGTTGTGGTTGTGATGATGATGGTGAATGTTGTGGTTGTGGTGATGATGGTGGTGGTGGTATTGGTTACTAACATTATTATTACCATACAGTTCTAGTTGATTTTTCATTAATCTTGGTTTAAGTTCACCATGTGTTATTACTTTATATAAACCCTTTTGTTTGTCAATTCCAGATACAATTCCTATTAAATTAATTGGTCCAATTTATGTCTATCAACTGAGGAATAGGTATGAGAACTTTATCATTAACATTAACTGTGAAAGATGATTTGGTGTTCTGTAACATTTTTAGCATTCATTTTATGAGTTTGTTGGGCTAAATGTCTATTATTATGTATGGATTGTATATTTATGTTTACACTACTACTGGCATCCTCTTCATGTGATGATAATTCATCATCTAAACTAGTAGATTTATTTAGAAATAATTGTTGCTGTATAATGATTTTTCTTGTTACTTCTTGATAGGTCGTCTCTCATCTATAATAAAATAAAACATCAAAAATTTTGTTATACATATTGTTTTACTTATTGATTTCAGATAAAAATAACACTGGAACTTAAAAACTATAATAATACTTCCTGCAATTTCTTCTTCCTTTTCTTCTTTTCTTGGTCTGTGTACTTCTTGATAGGTCGTCTCTCATCTATAATAAAAATAAAACATATTTATACATATTGTTTTACTTATTGATTTCAGATAAAAATAACACTGGAACTTAAAAACTATAATAATATATGGATATACTTCCTGTAATTTCTTCTTCTTCTTCTTCTCCTTCTTCTTCTCCTTCTTCTTGTTCTTCTTCTTCTTCCTGTTCTTCTTGTTCTTGTTGTTGTTGTTGTTGTTGTCGTTGTCGTTGTCTATTACACATTACATTTATTAAATGTTCTTCAGTTTTCACGTACATTTTAAGCTTATTGTATATATCTAATGGTAAATTTGACTTCATCCCCAATTATTGGATCTTTACCAAAACAGTTTATATGGAGACATATTAATTCCTGCTGTGAGCAAAATTTTGCCATTTGAACAAAGGAGAGCAATAACCCAGTTCGGGTGTTGTTATCTTTTAAAAACGCTATTTAAAATTTGCATACCGTCTCCATTAGCTCTCTCTACACTTCCTTGACTCTGAGGATGGCGAGGTTTTTCGTTAATTATGTACAGGTCTGGCCAGATGTTTTCTGTTAAATCCTTAATAATAGATGCTATAAATCTCTACCATTATCACTTTGGAGAATCTTAGGAGCTCCAATTATACTAAATATTTGTACAGGTTATAAGCTACTTGTCAGCTTGTTTAGTCTTTAATGGCCAGAAATTGAAAATTTTGTTAAATGATCTTGATAATGTAAAATAAATTTATAATCTTCAAAACGTTCTTTCTGCATATCTATCAAATCAATCTGACCTCTGGATCCATAACTGCTAGATAGTAGAGGTTTAACAACCTCTGCCATGTCGTGCCCATTTGAGGTTGACACATGTTTCACATAATGAAATAAAGAGTTTAATTTGTTTTAAGGTTATATTGGCAATTTTTTCTTCAATTCTAAATAAGTTTTTTTCTCCTCCATGTCCAACAGTAATATGTGAATCTTAATGCTATCATAAATTTCAAGACACTAACAAAAACGTTTTTCTGCCCATTTTCGAATGTTTAGTTATTAATTTCTTAATACCATATTTGTAAATTACATTGTATTCGCGATAAGAGCATACTCCTGAGGCGTCTTTTAGTAATTTTATTCTTGGCTGCTTCAATTATTTCTATATATTGTTTCAATTTTGTATCAGTAAAAATAACCGTTTATTGCAAAAAATTTTGTGCAAAAGTTTTCTTCAAATAATTTTCTGTTGATTTCACTTGTACTTGTATTTGCTGGTGTATCAGTATCTTCATTGTCGCCGTCGTCACTATCTAACATTGTCGTCCTCCGTCAAATAAAGTTAGTTCGTTATCACCCCAAACCCAATGATCGATCTATTGGCAGCCTAATGGAAAGTGTGGTGCTACTTCATGTTGGGAGGGGATATATGTAAAAGTTGGTGGTATGAATGATTGGCGACTTTTTTCCATTTGAAGGACGCAAAACTACATGTTACCTAGTTTTTAAAGGTAAAGATTGTTAAAGACAAGGTTGTTGTTTGAGGAAGTAGCGTGGCTGTGTGACCTCACCACCTTCCTCCTCTCACCTGCTGCTGTATGGTATGATCCTCACCACCCCCCAAAGCAAAGAAAAAATATTCTTCATATTTATAAATAAAATGGATGTATGTTGTAGAAAACCCAATACATCAAAGTTTTAACACACTTAGATTTGCAGTGAGAGAATTGATCGATTGATCAATCTCTTAACTAACACTCTCAGAGTTGCAGAGGCAGAGGAGAAACAC
>NW_024711087.1:0-44078 GCF_018991925.1 Homarus americanus | reverse complement strand
ATTACGTATTGTTATGATCATAGTCGGTTGTATATTCATGGTCGTGTTGTTATAATCATGGTCGTGGTTGTTATAGTCATGGTCTTTGGTTGTTATAATGAAGGTCGTGGTTGTTATGATCATAGTCGTATGTTATAATCATGGTCGTTGTTATAATCATGGTAGTGGTTGTTATGATCATACCGTGTTGTTATGATCATAGTCGGTTGTTATACCATGGTCGTGTTTATAATCATGGTCGGGTTGTTTTGATCATAGTCGTGTTGTTATGATCATAGTCGGGGTTTTTATAATCATGGTCGGTTGCTATAATCATGTTCGTGGTTGTTATAAATTGGGTCGAGTTTGTTATAATAATGGTCGGGTTGTTATTATCATAGTTGGTATTATGATCATAGTCGGGTTGTTAAAATTAGGTCGTTGCTATAATCATAGTCGTGGTTGTTATGATCATAGTCATGGTTGTTATAATCATGGTCGGCTGTTATAATCAAGGTCGGTTGTTATGATCATAGTCGTGTGTTATAATGTGCGGTTGTTATAATCTTACACAGGCACACCAGGTTCCATCTCACCTCCTACCAGGCACACCAGGGTTCCATCTCACGTCTTACACAGGCACACGGGGGTTCCATTCACCTCTTACACAGGCACACTAGGGTTCCATCTCACCTCTCACACAGGTCACATCAAGGTTCCATCTCACCCTTCCACAGGCACACCAGGGTTCCATCTCACTTACACAGGTACAGCAGGGTTCCATCTCACCTCTTACACAGACAGACCATTGTTACTTCTCATTCTCATACAGGTACACCAAGGTTCCATCTCTACCTCTTACACAAGCACACCAGGGTTCCATCTCACCTACACAGGCACACCAGGGTTCCATCTCACTCTTACACAGTACCAAATTCCATCTCACCTCTTTACAGACACCCCAAGGTTCCATCTCACCTCTACACAGTACACTAGGGTTCCATCCCAGGCACAGACACACCAGGTCTCCATCCTCTTATAGGCACACCAGGTTCCATCTCACCTCATACACAGGTACAATCCCTACCTCACACAGGTACACCATGGTTCCATCTCACCTCTACACAGGCACCCCAGGTTCCATCTCACCCACACACAGGTACACCATGGTTCTATCCCACCTCTGACACAGGCATACACCATGGTTCCATCTCACCTCTACAGTTCTCCATGGTCCATCTCACCTTTACACAGGTACAAGAGGGTTTCATACGTCTTACACAGACACACGAGGGTTCCTTCTCACCTCTTAGACACACCAGGTTCCAGCTCACCATTTACACACAGGCACACCAGGTTCCATCTCACCTCTACACAGGCACACAGGGTCCAACTCACCCCTACCAGGCACACCATGGTCTCATTCTCACCTCTTACACAGGTACACGAGGGTTGCACCACGTCTTACACAGACACACCAGGTGTTCCATCTCACTTTACACAGAACACATAAGGTTTCCATCTCACCTCTTACACAGGCACACTAGGGTTCCATCTCACGTCTTACACAGACACACCAGGGTTCCATCTCACCTCTACACAGGCACCAGTTCCATCTCACTCTACACAGACACACCAGGTTCCATCTCACCTCTCACAGGCACACCAGGTTCCATCTAACTTCACACAGGCACACCAGGGTTCCATCTCACCTCTCACACAGGCACACCATGGTTCCATCTCACCTCTACACAGGTACACTAGGTTCCATCTCACCTCTTACACAGGCACACCAGGGTTGCATCTCACCTCCTACACAGGCATACCATGGTTCCATCTCACTCTTACACAGGTACACGAGGGTTCCATCTCACCTCTACACAGGCACACCAGAGTTCCATCTCACCTCTTACCAGGTACACCATGGTTCCATCTCACCCTTCCACAGGCACACCAGGTTCCATCTCACCTCTACACAGGTACACGAGGGTTCCATCTCATCTCCTCCACAGGTCCACCAGGGTTCCATCTCACCTCTACACACAGGTACACCAGGGTTCCATCTCACCTCTTACACAGACACACCAGATTTCCATCTCACCTCTAATACAGACACTTAAATTTCCATCTCACCTCTTACACAGGTACACTATGGTTCCATCTCACCTCTTTCACAGGTACACGAGGGTTCCAACTTACGTCTTCACACACAGACACACCAGGGTTCCATCTCTCACCTCTCACAGGTACACGAGGTTCCATCTTCCGTCTTACACAGACACACCAGGGTTACATCTCACCTCTTCCACAGCTAAACTAGGGTTCCATCTCACGTCTTACAAAGACACACGAGGGTTCCATCTCACCTACACACAGGCACACAAGGGTTCCATCTCACCTCTACAGGCAGGTACACCAGGTTCCATACTCAATCTCACAGGCACACCAGCGTTCCATCTCACCCCACACAGGTACAGCATGGTTCCATCTCATCTCTACACAGGTAAACCAGTTCCATCTCACCTCTACACAGATACACACCATGGTTCCATCTCACCTCTTACACAGGTACACCAGCATTCCATTTCACCTATTACACAGGTACACCACTGTTCCATCTCACTCTTATACAGACACACCAGGGTTCCATCTCGTCTTACACAGACACCAGTTTTCCACTTCACGTCTTTCACAGACTCAACAGGGTTGCATCTCACCTCTTAAACAGACACATCAAGGTTCCATCTCACCTCCTACACATACACACTAGGTTTCCATCTCACATATTACACAGGCACACCAGTTCCATCTCACCTCCTACACAGGTACACCAGGTTCCATCACACCTCTTTCACACAGACACACCAGGTTCCATCTCACCTCTACACAGGCACACCAGGGTTCCATCTCACCTCTACATAGGTACACCAGGTTCCATCTCACCTTTTACACCGACACACAAGGTTCCATCTCACCTCTACAGACACATCAAAGTTCCATCTCACCTCTTTCACAGACTACCAGGGTTCCATCTCACGTCTTTCACAGACTCAACAGGGTTCCATCACCTCTTAAACAGACACATCAAGGTTCCATCTCACCTCTTTCACAGACTCCACCAGGGTTCCATCTCACCTCTTATACAGACACACTCAAGGTTCCATCTCACTTCTTACACAGGCCAAGAGGGTTTCATGTTAGCCCACACACACACGAGGGTTCCTTCTCACCTCACACAGGCACCAGGGTTCCAGCTCACCATTTACACAGGCACACCAGGGTTCCATCTCACCTCTACACAGGCACACCAGGGTTCCAACTCACCTCCCACAGGTACACCATGGTCTCATTTCACCTCTACACAGGTACACGAGGGTTGCATCTCACGCTTTACACAAGACACACCAGGGTTCCATCTCACATCTTACACAGACACATAAGGTTTCCATCTCACCTCTACACAGTACACTAGGGTTCCATCTCACCTCTTACACAGACACACCAGGTTCCATCTCACCTCTTACACAGGAACACTAGGGTTCCATCTCACTCTACACAGACACACACAGGTTCCATCACACCTCTTACACAGGCACACCAGGTTCCATTTCACCTACACAGGCACCTAGGGTTCCATCTCACCTCCCACAGGTACACCATGGTTCCATCTCACCTCTCTAATAGTACACTAGGTTCCATCTCCACCTCTTACACAGGCACACCAGGTTGCATCTCACTCCCACACAGGTATACCATGGTTCCATCTCACCTCTTATACAGGTACACGAGGGTTCCATCTCACCTCTACACAGGTACACCAGAGTTCCATCTCACCTCTTACAGGCGTACACCATGGTTCCATCTCACCTCTTACACAGGCACACCAGGTTCCATCTCACCTCTTACACAGGTACACGAGGGTTCCATCTCATCTCCTACACAGGCACACCAGGGTTCCATCTCACCTCTACACAGGTACACACCAGGTTCCATCTCACCTCTTACACAGACACACCAGATTTCATCTCACCTCTAATACAGACACTTCAAATTTCCATCTCACCTCTTACACAGGTACACTATGGTTCCATCTCACCTCTTTCACAGGCATACAGAGGGTCCAAACTCACGTCTTACACAGACACACCAGGGTTCCATCTCACCTCTTTCACAGGTACACGAGGGTTCCATCTTCCGTCTTACACAGACACACCAGGGTTACATCTCACCTCTTCCACAGCTAAACTAGGTTCCATCTCACGTCTTACAAAGACACACGAGGGTTCCATCTCACCTATTACACAGGCACACAATGGGTTCCATCTCACCCCTTGCACAGGCACACCAGGGTTCCATATCAACCTACACAGGCACACCATGTTCCATCTCACCTCCCACACAGGTACAGCATGGTTCCATCTCATCTTACACAGGTAAACCAGGGTTCCATCTCACCTCTTACACAGATACACCATGGTTCCATCTCACCTCTTACACAGGTACACCAGCATTCCATTTCACCTATTACACAGGTACACCACTGTTCCATCTCACTCTTACAGACACACCAGGTTCCATCTCACGTCTTACACAAGACACACCAGTTTTCCACTTCACGTCTTTCACAGACTCAACAGGGTTGCATCTCACCTCTTAAACAGACACACTCAAGGTTCCATCTCACCTCCCACACAGACACACTAGGGTTCCATCTCACATATTACACAGGCACACTAGGTTCCATCCTCACCTCTTACACAGGTACACCAGGGTTCCATCACACCTCTACACAGACACACCAGGGTTCCATCTCACCTCTACACAGGCACACCAGGTTCATCTCACCTCTACAGTACACACCAGGGTTCCATCTCACTTTTACACCGACACACAAAGGGTTCCATCTCACCCTTATATACAGACACACTCAAAGTTCCATCTCACCTCTTTCACAGACTCACCAGGGTTCCATCTCACGTCTTTCACAGACTCAACAGGGTTCCATCGCACCTCTTAAACAGACACATCAAGGTTCCATCTCACCTCTTTCACAGACCACCAGGTTCCATCTCACCTCTTATAACAGACACATCAAGGTTCCATCTCACTTACACAGATACACCATGGTTCCATCTCACCTCTACACAGGTACACCACTGTTCCATCTCACCTCTACACACACACACACACACCAGGGTTCCATCTCATGTCCTACACAGACACACCAGGGTTCCATCTCACCTCTTCACAGACTCAACAGGGTTCCATCGCACCTCTTAACGAGACACATCAAGGTTCCATCTCACCTCTACACAGACACACCAAATGTCCATCTCACTTTACACAGGCACACCAGGGTTCTGTCTCACCTCTACACAGGTACACAAGGGTTCCATATCACTTCTTACACAGGTACACCAGGTTCCATCTCACCTCTACACAGACACACCAGGTTCCATCTCACCTCTTATACGACATCAAGGGTCCATCTCACCTCTTTCACAGACACACCAGGGTTCCATCTCACCTCTATACAGACACATCAAGGGTCCATCTCACCTCTTTTACACAGACACACCAGGTTCCATCTCACATCTACACAGGAACACTAGGGTTCCATCTCAAGTCTTACACAGACACAACAGGGTTCCATCTCACCACCTCTACAGGCACACCAGGGTTCCATCTCACCTCTACAGGTACACCAGGTTCCTTCTCACCTCTACACAGGTGCACCATGGTTCCATCTCACCTCTCACACAGGGCCACCAGGGTTCCATCTCACCTCCTACAGGTACACCATGGTTCCATCTCACCTCTTATACAGACATATCAAGGTTCCATCGCACGTCTTACACAGACACACCAGGCTTCCATCTCACGTCGGTCACACCAACATGGTTCCATCTCACCTCTACACAGCACACCAGAGTTCCATTTCACCTCTTATACAGACACATCAAGGTTCCATCTCACCTCTTACAAGACACACCAGGTTCCATCTCACCTCTTACACAGGCACACCAGGGTTCCATCTCACCTCTACACATGTACACGAGGGTTCCATCTCACCTCTACACAGACACACCAGGGTTGCATCTCACCTCTTATACAGACACATCAAGGTTCCATCTCACATCTTACACAGGTACACTAGGGTTCCATCTCACGTCTTACTATGTACACCAGGGTTCTATTCACCTCTTTAAGGCACACAGGTTCCATCTCACCACTTACACGGGAACACAGGGTTCCATCTCACCCTTACAGAGGTGCACTAGGATCCATCTCACCTCACACAGGCACACCAAGGTTCCATCTCACATCCTACACAGTACACCATGGTTCCATCTCACCTCTTATACAGGCACACTAGGATCCATCTCACCTCTTACACAGACACACCATGGTTTATCTCAGCTCTACACAGGTACATCATGGTTCCATTTCACCTCTTTTACAGGCACACCTGTTCCATCACACTTAAACAGTCACATCAAGGTTCCATCTCACCTTTATACAGACACATCAAGTTCCATCTCACGTCTGACACAGACACACCAGGGTTCCATCTCACCTCTTACACAGACACACCAGGGTTCCATCTCACCTCTTACACTGATACACCATGGTTCCATCTCACCTCTAACACAGGTACACCAATGTACCACATTCACCTCTTACACTGACACACCAGGGTTCCATCTCACGTCTTACACACCAGGTTCCATCTCACGTCTTTCACAGACTCAACAGGGTTCCATCACACCTCTTAAACAGTCACATCAAGGTTCCATCTCCCTCTTATACAGACACATCAAGGTTCCATCTCACGTCTACACAGACACACCAGGGTTCATCTCACCTATTACCCAGGCACACCAGGGTTCCATCTCACCTCTTACACAGGTATACCAGGTTCCATCTCACCTCTACACAGACACACCAGGGTTCCATCTCACCTCATACACAGGCACGCCAGGGTTCCATCTCACCTCTTACACACAGGTACACCTGGGTTCCATCTCACCATTTTACACCAAGCACCACCAGGTTTCCATCTCACCTCCTATAGACACATCAGGTTCCATCTCACATCTACACAGGCACACCTGGGTTCCATCTCACTCCTCACAGGTACACCATGGTTCCATCTCACCCTTACACAGGTTCACGAGGGTTCCATCTTACGTCTTTCACAGACACACCAGGGTTCCATCTCATCTCTTACACACGTACACTAGGTTTCCATCTCACGTCTTACACAGACACACCGAAGATTCCATCTCACCTCTTACACAGGCACACCAGTGTTCCATCTCACCTTTTACAGGTACACCAGGGTTACATCTCACCTCCCACAGGCACACCAGGGTTCCATCTCACCTCCCACATGTGTACACCATGGTTCCATCTCACCTTCTTACACAGGCAATTCATGTTCCATCTCACCTCTTTCGCAGGCACACCATGGTTCCATCTCACCTCTTACACAGGTACACCACTGTTCCATCTCACCTCTACACAGACACACCAGGTTCCATCTCACATCTTACAGACACACCAGGTTCCATCTCACCTTCTAAACAGGTACACCATGGTTCCATCTCACCATTTTACACGGTTACACCATGGTTAAGATCTGACCTTACACAGGTACACCAGGGTTCCATCTCATCCTCACACAAACACACTAGGGTTCCATCTCACCTCTTACACAGGCACACCAGGTTCCCTCTCTGCCCACACAGGTACACCAGGGTTCCATCTCACCTCTACACAGGCACACCTGGGTTCCATCTCACCTTTACACAGTGTACACCAGGTTCCATATCACGTCTTACATTACACCAGGGTTCCATCTCACCTCTACACAGGTACACACTGAGTTCCATATCACCTCTACACAGACACACCAGGCCTCACATCTAACAGGCTCACCAGGTTTCATCTTACTCTACACAGGTACACCAGTTCCATCTCACCTCTTACACAGGCACACCAGGTTCCATCTCACCTCTTACAGGTACACCTGGGTTCCACATCACCTTCACAGGATACACCGGTTCCATTTCACCTCTACACAGGCACACCATGGTTCCATCACACTCTTAAACAGGTACACCATGGTTCCATCTCACCTCTACACAGTTACACCATGGTTACATCTCACCTCTTACAGAGGTACACCAGGTTCCATCTCATCTCTTACACAAACACACCAGGTTACATCTCACCTCTTACACAGACACACCAGGCTCCATCTCACCTCTTACACTACCACAACAGGGTTCCATCTCACCTCTACACAGACACACCAGGGTTCCATCTCACCTCTTATACAGACACATCAAGGTTCCATCTCACCTCTTACACAGGTACACTAGGGTTCCATCTCACGTCTTTCACAGACTCACCAGGGTTCCATCTGACCTCTTAAACAGACACATCAAGGTTCCATCTCACCTCTTACACAGACACCCCAGGGTTCCATCTCACCTCTTACAGAGGCACAACAGGGTTCCATCTCACCTCTTACACAAGTACACCATTGTTCCATTTAACCTCTTACACAGGTACACCAGGGTTCCATCTCACCTCTTAAACAGGTACACCATGGTTCCATCTCACCTCTTACACAGTTACACCATAGTTACATCTCACCTCTTACACAGGTACACTATGGTTCCATCTCACCTCTTACATAGGTACACCAGCGTTCCATTTCACCTCTTACACAGGAAGACCATGGTTCCATCTCACCTCTTACACATGTACACCACTGTTCCATCTCACATCTTACACAGACACACCAGGGTTCCAGCTAACGTCTTACACAGACACACCAGGGTTCCATCTCACCTCTTACACAGACACACCAGGGTTCCATCTCACCTCTTATACAGACACATCAAGGTTCCATCTCACCTCTTACACAGGTACACTAGGGTTCCATCTCACGTCTTTCACAGACTCACCAGGGTTCCATCTGACCTCTTAAACAGACACATCAAGGTTCCATCTCACCTCTTACACAGACACCCCAGGGTTCCATCTCACCTCTTACACAGGCACAACAGGGTTCCATCTCACCTCTTACACAAGTACACCATTGTTCAATCTAACCTCTTACACAGGTACACCAGGGTTCCATCTCACCTCTTACACAGGTACACCATGATTCCATCTCACCTTGTACACAGGTACACCAGCCTTCCATCTCACCTCTTACACAGGTACACCATTGTTCCATCTCATCTCTTGTTGGTGTGAGTGTGGGTGTGCTGGGGTGAATGCGTGTAGGTGTGGGTGTGGGTGTGATGGGGTAAGTGTAGGTATGGGTGGGTCGGGGTGAATGAGTGTAGGTGTGGGTATGTTGGGGTGAATGAGTGTAGGTGTGGGTGTGGATGTGTTGGGGTAAGTGTAGGTATGGGTGTGCTGGGGTGAATGAGTTTCTGTGTGGGTGTGTTGGGGTGAATAAGTGTAGGTGTGGGTGTGTTGGGGTGAATGAGCGTAGGTATGGGTGTGTTGGGGTAAATGAGTGTAGGTGTTTGTGTGTTGGGGTGAATGAGTGTAGTATGGGTGTGTTGGGGGGAATGAGTGTAGGTATGGGTGTGTTGGGGTGAATGATTGTAGGTGTGGGGTTTGTTGGGGTGAATGAATGTAGGTGTGGGTGTGTTTTGGGTGAATGAGTGTAGGTATGGGTATATTTGGTGAGTGAGTCTAGGTATGGGTGTGTTGGGTCCATTAATGAGTGTAGGTGTGGATGTGTTCGGGTGAATGAGTGTAGGTATGGGGTGTTGGGGGAATGAGTGTAGGTGTGGGTGTGTTGGGGTGAATGATTGTAGGTGTGGGTTTGTTGGGGTGAATGAGTGTGGGTGTGTTGGAGTGAGTGTAGGTGTGGGTGTGTTGGGGTGAATGAGTATAGGTGTGGTGTGTTGGGGTGAGTGAGTGCAGGTATGGGTGTGTTGGGGTGAGTGAGTGTAGGTGTGGGTCTGGTGGGGTGAATGAGTGTAGGTGGGTGTGTTGGGGTGAGAGAGTGTAGGTATGGGTGTGCTGGGGTGAGGAGCGAGGTGTGGGTGTGTTGGGGTGAATGAGTGTAGGTGTGGGTGTGTTGGGGTGAATGATTGTAGGGGTGTGTTGGGTTGAATGAATGTAGGTATGGGTGTGTTGGGGTGAATTAGTGTAGGTGTAGGTGTGTTGGGGTGAATGAGTGTAGGTGTGGGTGTGTTGGGGTGAGTGAATGTAGGTGTGGGTCTGTTGGGCTGAATGAGGGTAGGTGAAGGTATGTTGGGGTGAAAGTGTGTAGGTGTGAGTGTGTTGCAGTGAATGATTGTACAGGTAGGTGGGGGTGTGCTGGGGTAAGTGTAGGTATGGTTGTGTTGGGGTGAAGGAGTGTTGGTATGGGTGTGTTGGGGTGAATGAGTGTAGGTGTGGGTGTGTTGGAGTGAGTGAGTGTTGGTGTGAGTGTGGGTGTGCTGGGGTAAGTGTAGGTGTGGGTGTTTTGGGGTGAATGAGTGATTTGATTTTTTTTATTCTGCCGCTTGCAGCGGCTACTTTATTGTGCACCCCACACTCATCCTGTGAGCGGTAGCGCAAAAGGATTACAGAGTAAGGTTTACAAAGGATCATAATAATTAACCCCCGTTATCAGGATATTATGGCACTGAAAGTTACACAGTATTTCATTTACATTATTTGTTTAGTTCTATACATAAAGGGTAACTTATTCACAAATGCGTGAGTACAGGCGTGTGAGGCAGTATGTCTGGCCTCACACTTTGTTATTCACATTTACGTGGGAAGTATTCAAGCACATTGCGTATTTGGTTCTGTACATGAGAATTGATATAGTTACTAAGTGCAAAAAAGTGGATACAATCTTAATATGTCGGCTATCTTGCCATTAGAGATGAAGTGTTGTGCCATTTCACACACAGTGTGCTTGGACCTGTCCCTAAAAGGTTCTATCTTCACACAGTCGAGGACGTAGTGTTCAAGTGTGTGGCCATATGTATGGCCACACACTTTACATTTAGTTTTGTTTACATCTGCTTGAGGAACATACTGCCAAAGGTACTTATATCCTAACCTTAATCTAGCGGTTACAACATCTTGTAATCTAGTGATCTTGTTACTTGCTCCATATACATGTTTCACTTGATACATCTCATCATGGTAACCTATGGATCGACTAGTGCCTGTTTGCACTTGTCTACTTGCGTCAAACTCATCAATAAGTTCTTTCCTAATTACAGTTTTAAGGGTTCTTTTTGACAGACCCAAATTGTATTCAACGGTGTCTTTGTTAGACGCGAGTTTGGCGAGGGCATCAACTCTGTCATGTTTTATTAGGCCTATGTGACAGGGGATCCACCACAGTTTGACCCTGACACCCCGGTCAACAAGGCACGCATATTTGTGTCTGGCTTCAGAGACAAGAGCGTGACAACCTGAGTCGAGGGTACCAAGGGCAAGTAGTGAGGATAGAGTCAGTGATGATGAGACTGTCAGCAACAGTGGTTTCAATGAATTTAATAGCTGTGAGTATGGCAACTAATTCAGTTTGTAGAGTGGATGCCCAGTTGTTAATTCTAACTTCTTTCTCAATTATATTACCGTCAGGTTGAGTCACAACAATAGCACTTCCAGCCCTCCCACAGGCGGTGTTTAGAGATCCATCAGTGTAGATGGTCTGTGTGATATTATCATCAGTCTGTTGAGTGTGTATGTGTTCAAGAGCTCTCAATTTGGCAGTGTGTTGGAGATAAATGCTTTCTATAATTAATTTTTTAGGCGGATACGTCGGTATTGTGATATCGAAGGGAACTGTCCGCCAGGGTGGCAGGAAGCGCTGTTGTGTCTCAACTTTGTACAGGTGGTCTAGTCCAAACATCTTCATATGTGTAGCTGTAGTTTGGATCCATTTAGACTCAGTAGTCCCATGGTTCATACATTCTAGCAATTTTAAGGAAACAATGTTATCAGGATCACCACGCAGAAGCCTCAGGGCTATCATGAGGTTGACTTCAATTATTCTATCTTTAACACTGGGTATACCTAGTTCTTTCCTCATATTAAGTACTTTAGTGCTCATGGGACATCCTAGGATAATTCTGAGGGCTTTATTTTGCATTTTCTCGAGCTTGTCAACGCCTTTCCCGTCACGAATGACCAGGGCTGGTGCGTGGTAATCTATCAGAGATCTTATATAGCCTAGGTACATTGTTTTAACAATTCTAATATTAGCACCATAGTGCGGGCTGTACCCCGCTACACTTCTAAGAGGTCTCAGTCTGTCAGTACATTGGCGGGTTAGCTGTTGTATGGCAGGTAGGGTACAAGGGACGGAAACACCAAGATATTTAAAAGAAGAAACATAGTCAATAGTGTTGTTACCTATCTTGAACTTGGCGGGGCCGCGTTTGCGGTTACCAGCTTGTTTGTTGAACACCTTAGTTTTGTCAGTGGAGATAATAAGACCGAGGTGTTCACAGGCTGCGTATACATGGTTCAGGGTGGTTTGCATTTCACGATGAGTTTTAGTATGTATAAGAATATCATCAGCATAGCTGATTGAGATATTGCTGGGGTTGTCTGGTATTAAATTTAATAATGCATTCATAAGAACATTGAACAAAGTGGGGCTAAGTACTCCACCTTGAGGGGTACCAAGTTGCATATCTTTAACTTCACTTTTGTAACCCTGAAACAGTGCAGCAGCCCTTCTGTTGTTTAGGTAACCACTTATCCAGTGTAACAGCCTACCTCCTATATCCATTTTGGCTAGTTCGTACAATATCAGTTGCCTATTGGCATTATCAAATGCAGCTTTTAGGTCAAGAAATGTGGTGTATCTGTGCCTTTCATCACCATGCACAGTTAGGAATGTGGTGATGCAATTATGTACACCTTTACCATGGGTGAAGCCATTTATGTTAGGAGACATGTGTTCTCTGATTCTATATAAGAGTCTGCCAAGAACCATCCTCTCAAAGGTTTTACACAGGCAGCTGGTTAGTGATATGGGACGAAAGGCATCAGGCTGTCCTGGTTTCGGTATTGGTACAACAATACTGCTGGTCCATGATGTGGGTAGTTGGCCCTCGGCATGACTCATATTGTACAATACCAACAATGGATTGCCTGGCACGCGCCTTAGTAGTCTAATGATGTTGTAGGTGACTCCGTCCTCTCCAGGGGAAGTAGACCTACCCCTGGCGAGGGCGGCGTCAAGCTCCCACTCAGTATATGGAACATCACACTCATCGTGCTGTTTGCCCAGCATAAAGCTAATAAGATTACTTCTCTCTACAGACTTCGCATCAAGGAGTCCCCGAGTCCTAGCTGGGTGTGGGTGTGTTTATGTAAGTGTAGGTATGGGTGTGTCGGGGTGAATGAGTGTAGGTGTGGGTGTGTTGGAGTGAGTGTAGGTGTGGGTGTGTTGGGGTAAATGGGTATAGGTGTGGGTGTGTTGGGGTGAGTGAGTGTAGGTATGGGTGTGCTGGGGTGAGTGAGTGTAGGTGTGGGTCTGGTGGGGTGAATGAGTGTAGGTTTGGGTGTGTTGGGGTGAGAGAGTGTAGGTATGGGTGTGCTGGGGTGAGTGAGTGTAGGTGTGGGTGTGTTGGGTGAATGAGGTGTAGGGATGGGTGTGTTGGGGTGAATGAATGTAGGTGTGGGTGTGTTTGGATGAATGAGTGTAGGTATGGGTATGTTTGGGTGAGTCAGTCTAGGTTGGGTGTGTTGGGTGAATAATGTGTGTGGGTGTGTTGGGGTGAATGAGTGTAGGTATGGGTGTGTTGGGGTGATTGAGTGTAGGTGTGGGTGTGTTGGGTGAATGATTGTAGGGTGTGGGTTTGTTGGGGGTGAATGAGTGTAGGTGTGGGTGTGTTGGGGGTGAATGAGTGTAGTGTGGGTGTGTTGGGGTAATGATTGTGGTGTGGGTATGTTGGGGTAATGAATGTAGGTATGGGTGTGTTGGGGTGAATTAGTGTAGGTGTGGGTGTGATGGGGTGAATGAGTGTGGGTGTGGGTGTGTTGGGGTGAATGAATGTAGGTTGGGTCTTGGGCTGAATGAGGGTAGGTGAAGGTATGTTGGGGTGAATGTGTGTAGGTGTGGTGTGTTGGGTGAGTGATTGCAGGTAGGTGGGGGTGTGCTGGGGTAAGTGTAGGTATGGTTGTGTTGGGGTTGAAGGAGTGTAGGTATGGGTGTGTTGGGGTGAATGAGTGTAGGTGTGGTTGTGTTGAAGTGAGTGAGTGTTGGTGTGGTGTGGGTGTGCTGGGGTAGTGTAGGTGTGTGGGTGTTTTGGGGTGAATGAGTGTAGGTGTGGTGTTTTGGTGAATGAGTGTAGGTGTGGGTGTGGGTGTGTTTATGTAAGTGTAGGTATGGGTGTGTCGGGGTGAATGAGTGTAGGTGTGGGTGTGTTGGGGTGAATGAGTGTAGTGTGAGGTGCGCTGGGAAGTGTAGGTGTGGGTGTGTTGGGTGAATGACTGTAGGTATGTGGGTGTGTTGGGGTGAATGAGTGAAGGTGTGGGTGTGGTGGGGAAAGTGTGGGTGTGTTGGGGTGAATGAGTGTAGGTATAGGTGTGTTGGGGTGAATGAGTTTAGGTGTGGGGTGTATTGGGGTGAATGAGTGTAGGTGTGTGGGTGTGTTGGGGGTGAATGACTGTAGGTGTGGGTGTGCTGGGTGAATGGGTGTAGGTGTGGATGTGTTGGGAGTGAATGACTGTAGGTGTGGGTATGTTTGGGTGAATGAGTGTATTTATGGGTGTGTTGCGGTGAATGAGTGTAGGTATGGGTGTGTTGGGGTGAATGAGTGTAGGTGTGGGACTGTTGGGGTGAATGAGTGTAGATGTGGGTGTGTTGGGTGAATGAGGTAGGTGTGGGTGTGTTGAGATGAATGAGTGTAGGTGTGGGTGTGCTAGGGTGAGGTGTAGGTGTGGGTTAGTTGGTATGAATGAGTGTAGGTATGGGTGTGTTGGGGTGAATGAGTGTAGGTATGGGTGTGTTGGGGTTGAATGGTGTAGGTGTGGGTGTGTTTGGGTGAATAGTGTATTTATGGGTGTGTTGGGGTGAATGAGTGAGGATGGGTGTGTTGGGGAATGAGTGTAGGTGTCTGACTGTTGGGGTGAATGAGTGTAGATGTGTGTGTTGGGGGTGAATGAGTGTAGGGGTGTGTGTTGGAGGAATGAGTGAGGTGTGGTTGTGTTCGAGTGAGTGTAGGTTTAGGAGTGTGGGGGAGGAGTGTAGGTATGGGTGTGTTGGGGGAGATGGAGGTATGGGTGTGTTGAATATGCGTAGGTGTGGTGTGTGGAATATATAGGTGTTGTTGGAGAGTGTAGGTGTGGGTGTGTTGGGGTGAATGAATGTAGGTGTGGGTGTATTGGGGTGAATGAGTGTAGGTGTTGTAGGTTATGTATCTAAGCTACTGTGCCGAGTAGCAACCTTGTATATAAGCTACTGTGCCGAGTAGCAACCTTGTATATAAGCTACTGTGCCGAGTAACATCTATGAATGTAATTACGTGGCAACAATGCACGTGTTATGTGGCAACATTGCCCCGAGGCTGCCATATGGCAATGCAGCCTCAGTCTGACTCGGTGGGCCGCGCATGGCACTTCATGCGCACGCTGCTCACTGCTTGTATCTCTCCTATCCGTTAATAAATGGACTTCATACACGGCGAAGCCCCCTACCCATCACTGCCTTCTTCAGGGAACATTTGGAACCTTCAGGTGTGGGTGTGTTGGGGTGAATGAGTGTACGTAGGGGTGTGTTGGGGTGAATGAGTGTAGGTTGTGGGGTGTGTTGGGGAATGATTGTCGCTGCGTGTGTGTTAGTGATTGTACAGGTAGGTGGGGTGTGCTGGGGTAAGTGTAGGTATGGCTGTGTTGGGGTGAATGAGTGTAGGTATAGGTGTCTTGGGGTGAATGAGTGTAGGTGTTGGTGTGTTGAGGTGAGTGAGTGTCCAGGTAGGTGTGGGTGTTCTGGGGTTAGTGTAGGTATGGGTGTGTTGGGGTGAATGAGTGTAGGTATGGGTGTGTTGTGGTGAGTGAGTGTAGGTGGGGTTGTCAGGAGTGATTGTGAGGTGGGTGTGTTGGGGTGAATGAGCATAGGTATGGGTGTTTTGGGGTGAGTGAGTGTAGGTGTGGGTGTTTGGGTGAATGAGTGTCGGTGTTGGGGTACGTGTTGGTGTGGGTGTGTTGGGGTGATTGAGTGTATAGGTAGGTGGGTGTGTTGGGGTGAATGAGTGTGGGTGTGTTGGGGTGAGTGAGTGTACAGGTAGTGGGTGTGCTGGGGTAACTGTAGGTATGGGTGTGTGTGAGTGAGTGTAGGTATGGGTGTGTCAGTGAATGAGGTGGGGAGGAGGTACAGTAGGGGTGCCAAAGTGTAGACTATGGGTGTGTTGGGGTGATTGACTGTAGGTGGATGGTGTGGCTATGTCTTCTTCTTCATCTCTTCCTTTTTCTTGCCTTCTGCTTTAGCTTTTCATTCTTCCCTTTTCCCTCTATTGTTGTCCTCCCTTCTTCCCTTTTCTTCCATTCTTTCCTCTTCCTCTTCACTTTGTCACTTACCCCACATTTTCATCCTATCCTCTCTCCAGCCCTCTCCCTCCATCCTTTTATCTTCCACTCCCGTCTCTACCATTACCTTTTCACTCTTCTTCCCTATTCACTCTCCCCTCCACCACAATTCACTCTTATTCCCTCTTCGTAGACCCCCCCACCCTCTCACTTTTGTCGCGGGGAGGAGTGGGGAGGTTTTTTACAGTGAGACATGAGAAGGCCATTTTCAGGCGGCAAGTCACTGATGGAAGTTACCTCTCGCCCACCGTCTCGAGAATTAGCCACCTCAGTCAACACCTTTGCTGCTCCCGGGTGTGGATTTCGACTTCTGGCTGCATTTTGGTGGTGGTGGAGAGAGGCAGAGTTTTGTGTAGTTTCTGCCTCGCCGTCAATGTATCTCTTGCGGGTGCTTGTAGTGTGTCTTTGTTATTTGTTTTTTCCGACTCCGAATTATACTGTATGTCGTGAGGAAAAGTTTCGAATCGCTTTGGAGGGAAGTTCGAGGTGTATTTTTTCATTGGATGAGCTTTTGTTTATTTGGTGTATGTTATTTTTATTTTTTAATTTTTTTACGGAGATTAGCCCAGCCGGACACAGGTCACTGACCCTCATCAGAGCCCGGGGGGAGAAAATATAATAATAATAATAATAATAATAATAATAATAATAATAATAGTAGTAGTAGTAGTAGTAGTAGGCGGGCCATGCGGCGTGGGTGTGGTGGGAACGTCCTCCTGATCTAAAGTGTTATTGGTGGGGGACATACTCATGTGGGAGTGGAATTTGACAATGTGTCCGTGAATATCGTATGTCACCCTAAGCATTAAGCCACCTGGTTTCTTTTCTCATCCCTATGGCATAAATTGTAAATATTCCGTGTGTTCACCATACCTCCAAGTGAGTGGTGATCTGTGCTGGGTCGGTGGTGGGATAATGAGGAGGCTCGGCGCCAAGGTCAAAGGGGTCGTTAGGCCCACTTTGACAGGGGTGGTCCTGAGACTATCGCCCCCATGGGGCCGAAAGTGCTGCCCAAGGTCACCCCCCACCATAGTAACGGACACACTTAATGTAGGTCTGACGAACCAAGGAGTATGGGCATAATCATATTACACCAGTGAGACCATATATAAATAGCGGTTATTTGTGCCAAGGTTATATAAAACAAGTGCCTGGTGTGACAAACCTGTCCATAGTGTGCATCATTCCTGATGGGCGATGGTCGCTATTAGGGGGTGGTGCCTCTACACACCCATGCGCGCACGTATGCCCTACTACCTGGACAGCAGTCCAGCCTGTCACCCTCCCGCCCTTCCCTAAGAACCAGTATAATCTTGTGCCTGGGACTAAATCAGATGTTCGGAGTACGGACGCAACCGTCGCCCAAGGTGCTGTTCACTATGCCTGCAACATTCTTTGCTGAGTCTGTGCTAACTGAACCAAAACTGCGTACAAATTGGTGTCGAAAGCGGGAGAAACAAATCGACCATGTGTGGATTGTATAGCCAGACCAGTGTCGGAACCCACGTCGCAGGAGCCGACACAGGTGGCTACAGTGGATATCGCCGACCCAACCATCCGATGATATCCGAAATGATAGCAGTGAGTCTACCAACCCGAAAATGTAGTATCAATTAATGCTGCTCCCTTTATAGCAGATGTCCACGAGGAGAATGGGAGAGAGACAGCCACCTCAGTGGGAATGGCATGTTGATGGAAAAAAATGGCATATGGGGTCAAAGAACCTATTCAGAAATTGTCAAGTGGTCGCCTGCTAACTTATTTGAACCACCCAAGTAAAAAGTGGCCACCAAAGAAATGATTCGGGAGATGACTCTGCTTCATGTCTGATTACACTCAGGACCGCTTCTCGCCCCCTAGCTCTTCAAATACTGGCACAATACCACATCTATTTTGTCAGAGGACACACACAAAGGCTAAGCAGAAAGAAATGTGGCAGCAATGAAGAGAGAAGATTGGACAATGTGGCAGACTGGGGCCCTAGATGATTCCCATGTGAAGCAAGAACACCGCAGGAGAGACTAAAAAATTACGGGTGACGGAAAGAAACACCGATGACGTGGCAAGAAAATTTGGAAACAAATGCGGTGGGAAAAGTGCCTCATGCAGTAAGATTCTCTCACAGGAGGAATCTCCGGTGGGGTGGATGCCAATAAACAGAGAGACATTAAAACTATTGAAAGAGAAACACCCCCTGCAAGCAAGCGAAGATGAAGGCATCAGGTTCCAGGGGTGACTATATTCACCAAATGCCGTCCTGTTCGAGAAAAATAACAGGAGAGATGGTGTGAAAAGGCACTGAAGACTCGAGGAGAGCCGGCCCTTCAGGTCTGGATGCAAACGTTGAGAGTCATCTCAGCACAAACAAGTTTCATTCAGCAAGCGATCTCGCACTGCCATTGCTGCCCTGTAAGAAAGCATCCTCTTGCTGCCATCACCTCCAGGCCCTGACGGCCTGCCGCCTTATTCCTCTGGAAAAGAAATCAGGATGTGTGACCTATAGGGTGGGGGCGCTGAGGCGGATCATCGGAAAGTATAATGGAGGTGGTGGTAAAGGATGATGTCAGGGCAGCAGCAGGAACCTATGCGTGTGCTGGCCACCAGGCTGGTGGGGAGGCGGCCATTCACGCTATGAGATTGATATTTGAGCAGCGTGATTGTGAGGCCGTTCTGGTGGATGCTTGAAACGCATTCAACATACTTAACCGCAAGGCTGCACTGCAGAACATCAAGATCAAGTGTCCAAGCTTTATGATGTATGTTGAAAATTCGTATAGAACTTCTTCAGACCCTTGCTATTAGTAAACAACAAGAATTTCTACGAGGTGATACCATCCTACAGTCGACCGAGGAACAACACGGGGGACCCCATTGCAATGGCATGTATGCATCACTATCAGTGCTCCAACAAGAAATAAAAATTTGAAACAACTGGGGTCAAACAATGGCATATGCTGGGATGACCTTAAGGAGCAGGAAAGTGAAGTGCATTGCGCTAGGGACCTGTAACATCGCGAGGTCCACAAATAGGGTATCACCCAAACGCCAGCAAATCCTTCCCCATCGTGAAGCCAGAAACATTGCGAACGGGCATTGGAGGTTTTGGCGGAAGTGAGGTCAGCCAACTAAGGACGGCCAAAAGACATCTAGGGCGCAGTAATTGCACTACGGACTTCAAGACCGGTGCACGAGTGAAAGGTGAATGAGTGATTAGCGAAATCCAAGCCTGTCTGAGATTGCTAATACAGAGCCACATGCGGCTTTTGCAGCATTCACCTGCTGGAGCCGGAAGCATCGCTGGAACTACCTGATGCGCATCCTGAGATCGACCTCCTCCAATCTCTCTCCGAAGAAGCTATCAGCAACAAGTTCATTCCCAAACTAGTGAAACACCCTGACCTAACCCCAG
Source organism: Homarus americanus (assembly GCF_018991925.1). Classification (NCBI taxonomy): domain Eukaryota; kingdom Metazoa; phylum Arthropoda; class Malacostraca; order Decapoda; family Nephropidae; genus Homarus; species Homarus americanus. The sequence continues at coordinate 24,106 of NW_024711087.1, read as the reverse complement.
CAGAAAGAACACTTCTTGCACTTCCACCAAGACTGGAGGGATGACTACTAATCCAGAGGAGACTGCTGACACTGAACATCAAAATTCACTTAAGCTCACGGCAGCCCTCACCGACTGGGCTACACAGCCCAGAATGCAACAGGGGAAGTGGATACCAGCGAAGTAAATAAGATTCGTAGGTCCATTACGACAGATCGCAGCACTGCCAATGATATGTTGCAGCAACTATTGCTGCAGGTTCCAGAGCACCTGACAAAAAAGCAGCTATAGCGCAGGAGGTGGGCGCTCGAAACCTGCTAACTACGTTACCGATAAGGGCAAATGGTTTCAGCTCAACAAACAAGAATTTACAGATGCCATTGCTCTAAGGCACGGTTGGCCAGTAGATGGTTTGCCCCAATGCGCAGGTGTGGTTTCTTCCATGATGGCGATCACGCCATGGTCCGCAAGAAGGGGGCTTCATGCATGAGGCATGACGAGGTAAGGGATCTCACAGCAAATATGTTGAAGAAAATCTTCCGGGACGTCGCGGTAGAACCGACCCTCCTTCCATTGATGGCGAGATCTTTCCAACAGACCTCAAATACATCTAACGGCCCGTGACATTTCAGTGCTCGAGGACGGACGAGGGACAGAGCCATTCGACATCAGGACGGATCCCATGGCCGCTTGTCACCATAACCTAGCTCTCGGCGCGCAAGGCAGGGAGGAACGAGAACGACAAGAGAAGGGCATATGGGGAGAATTCAAAACGTTGATCAAGGCAGCTTCACCTCTAGTGTTCACAACCTCTGTGATGGGCCTGCGCAAGATGCTGCCTACGCCAGACCGCCGGAGTTGATCTCCGAACAGAAGCTAAGGCAGCCCAGAAGTTATGTTACAGCCTGGATGAGATGTCGACTGTCCTTCTCTCTCCTTCGGCTTTGGCTTTACTGCCTCAGGGGAACGGAGAGCTTGCCCCTTACTCCGACAACTGCCGCAGATATTGGGACTATGAGGCTGCTAGTCACTGAATGCCACATAGATCTGCGGTTCAACTAATTTAACATAGATAGTATAGCCTATGTATTAGGATATTTATTATTAAGGTAAATAAATGGTGGCGGGAAGGTGGTTATTGGGGAGGCTGGAGGTCATGTTAAAAAAAAAAAAAGTAGTAGTAGTAGTAGTAGTAGTAGATATCGACTATGAGGCTACTGACACTGAATGCCGCATAGATCTGCAGCTCAACTAATTTAACATGATAGGATAGCTACATATGTATTAGGATATTTAATATTAAGGTAATTAAATGGTGGCGAAGGTGTGGCTATTGGGGGAGGCTGGAGGCCACGATTTAAAAAAGAAAGAAAAGTAGTAGTAGTCGTAGTAGTAGAAGTAATAATAATAATAATAATAATAATAATAACAACAACAGTAGTAGGACCAGCCTTAACAACAACACTAGTAGTAGGACCAGCCTTAACAACAGCAACAGTAGTAGAACCAGCCTTAATAACAACAAACAGTAGTAGGACCAGTCTTAACAACAATGAAAACAGTAGTCGACCAGCTTTAACAACAGTAGTAGACCAGCTTTAGCAACAGTAACAGTACTAGGAGCATCCTTAACAACAACAACATCAACAATAGTAGTAGGACCAGGCTTAACAACAACAACAGTAGTAGGACAAGCCTTAACAACAACAACAATAGTAGCACCAGCCTTAACAACAACAACAGTATCAGGACCAGCCTTAACAGCAACAACACCAACAAAAACAACACTAGTAGGACCAGCCTCAGCAACAACAACAGTAGTAGGACCAGCCATAACAACAACAACAACAGTAGTATGGCCAGCATTAACAACAACAACAGTAGAAGGACCAGTCTTAACAACAAAAACAGCAACAGTTTTTGGACCAGCCATAACAACAACAACAGTAGTAGGACCAGCCTTAACAACAACAACAGTAGTAGGACCAGTCTTAACAACAATAAAAACAGTAGTCGGACTAGCCTTTACAACAACAACAAAAAATTATTAGACACGGGAGTTGTGCCAGACTTGTGGAAACAGGCAAATATAGTACCCATATTCAAAAAGGGAGACAGAGCATCAGCGTCAAATTACCGGCTGATCAGTTTGACGTCAGTAGTGGGGAAATTTCTTGAATCAATTATAGCAGATAGCATCCGATCGCATTTAGAGAAAAGCAAATTAATCTACGACTCTCAACATGGGTTTACAAAGGGAAAAACTTGTCTAACAAATCTGCTGACGTTTTTAGGAAAATTACGATGTTATTCAGTTAGACTTTAGCAAAGAATTTGACAGAGTACCGCATCAGAGGCTTCTGAGAAAAATTAAGGCTCATGGTATCGAGGGGAAAGCTTTAAATTGGATAAAATCATGGCTCACCGATAGAACGCAGAGGGTCAGCGTAGATGGTGTTAAATCTGGAGGGGGCCATGTAACCAGTGGGTTCCCGGGTCAGTACTAGGCCCACTCTTGTTCATAATCTACATAAACGATCTAGATACTAGGATCAACAGTGACCTAAGCAAGTTTGCGGATGACACCAAAATAGGGCGGCAGATTAATTCAGGGCAGGATGCAAATGCATTACAGGAGGATCTAAATAAACTGCAGGGGTGGTCTGAAAAATGGCACATGAAATGCAACACCAGCAAGCGCAGCATACTTAATATTGGAAGAACAAATACTGTCAATGTAAACAGCCTTAACAACATCAACCTAGAGAAATCGACTTGTGAAAGAGACCTAGGGGTACTTGTAAGCCCGGACCTACGGCCTAGAAAACAGTGCGTTAATGTTCGAAATAAGGCAAATAGAGTATTGGGTTTTATATCTAGAAGTGTAAGTAATAAGAGTGCAGAGGTCTTATTGCAACTATATCTTGCGCTAGTCAGGCCGCTCCTCGATTTTGCGGTTCAGTTCTAATGCCCTTATTATAGAATGGATATCAATTCACGAGAGTCGGTGCAGCAAAGAATGACGAAAATGATTCCTGGACTTACAAACCTTCCATATCAGGATAGGTTAAAGAAACTAAACTTGCATTCCCCAGAAAGCCGAAGAGTGCGGGGAGATATGATAGAAGTATTTAAGTGGGTGAAAGGAATCAATAAAGGGGATATAGATAAAGTTCTTATAATATCCGAGCAGGATAGGACTCGGAGCAAAGGATTTAAGTTGGATAAGTTTAGGTTTAGGAGGGATATAGGAAGGAACTGGTTCACAAATAGGGTGGTGGACGAGTGGAACAATCTTAGCAACTTTGTAGTAAGTGCTCGAACGCTGGAAATTTTCAAAAGAAGGCTGGATAGATTCGTGGATGATAGAGAGTGGTAGTAACTCTTGACAGGAGCTGCCATGCACAGGCTAACTGGCCTAATGCAGACTCCTTATTTTCTTATGTTCTTATGTTAACAACAATAGCAGTAGTAGGACCACCCTTAACAACAACAACAGTATTAGGACCAGCCTTAACAACAACAACAGTAGTAGGCCCAGCATTAACAATACCAACATCAGTAGTAAGACCAGCCATTGCAACAACAACAACAACATTAGTAGGCCAAGCCTTAACAACAACAACAGTAGTAGCAAGAAACCTTAACAAACATAACAGTATATGACCAGCTTTAACAAACACAACAGCAGGAGGACCAGCCTTAACAACAACAGGAACAACAACAGTAGTAGGACCAGCCTTAACAACAATAACACTTGAAGGACCAGCCTTAACAACAATAGTAGTAAAACAAGCCCTTAGGACAACGACAGTAGTAGGACCAGCCTTAACAACAACAGACCTAACAACCTAACAACAACAACAATAACAACAGTAGTAGGACCAGCCTTATTAACACAAACAACAGTAGTAGGACCAACCTTAACAATAACAGAAACAACAGTAATAGCACCAGCCTTAACAAGAACATAAGTAGAACCATCGCTAACAACAATAACAGTAGTATAACCAGCTTTAACAAAGACAACAGTAGTAGGACCAACCTCAACAACAACAACAACAACATCAACAACGGTAGTTAGACAAGCCTTAACAACAACAGCAGTAGTAGGACCAGCCTAAACAACAACAACAATAGCCAGAACATATGAATGGAGGAAACTGCAGCTGGCCTATTGGCCCATATTGGGCAGTCCCATTTACACCCAACTATGAATGAGGAAACCGGTAGCTGGCCTATTACCCATATTGGGCAGTCCCACGGCTGTCTAACCCTATTGCTCTGGCATATATTCATTCAACCTATGTTTGAAGCTATCCAGCGTATCAAGTTAATGATGCATATTTGGTAACTTGTTCCACTCGTCCACTACTCTATTTCCAAACCAATGTTTGCCCACTCAAGCGCCTAGATCTAAATTTGTGTAATTTAATACCATTGTTACGAGTTCGCTACTGGTTGATAGTTTGAGTACCTTTGTAATGTCCCTTTGTTTAGCCCTGACTCTCCATTTATACACCTCTATCATATCGCCCCCTCACTTACGTCTCTCGAAGGAGTAAATCAAGATGCTTTAACCTGTCTCTGTACTCAGGGTTCCTAATGCCTGGATTAGTCTTTATCATTCTCCCTGAATTCTTTCCAAGGATTCTATATCCATTTGTACTACGTGGTGACAAGAATTAAACTAAACCAAGGGGTCTCTCAAGTGCAAGATATATAGTTTCGATGACCAAGCTATCTTGTAACTAACACTCCTTTTGTATGAACCTGGGCACTTTATTAGCCTTTGTTTTGAGCAAATACACATTGTTTACATGGCTAAAGATTCTTACTTATCATTACCCTAAAGCTATTCCAGCAGCCGGATTTCTCAACATCGTTGTTCATCTGGTATCTGGTTTCTTTGTTTACATCTCCTATACTGAGTTCTTTACATTTGCCTAACTTGAATTTCATCTGCCATTTTTCAGGACCATTCGAAAATGTGTTAGATCTTCTGTAATTTCCGAGTCCTCGTCAGACGTAATTACACGCCCTAATTTATTGTCATCAGCAAATTCTACTTTATGTTGCTGTTCACGCGATATCTATGTCGGTTATGTATATAATAAATAATAATGGTCCAAACCGGAGCCTTGTGAACTCCACTAGTGACGTTGTCTAACCGGATTTAGTGCCATAATGCCCACTCGCAGTTTCGTGTTCTCTGTAACCACACCCCAATCCATTTAAAATATCTCCCTTGCCATGAGCCTCCACTTTTCTTATTAGTCTTTCGGGAGACTCTGTCGTGAAGACTTTACAAAGTCGAGATATACCACATCATAATTGTGACCCCTGGCCCACTTATTCGAAAAACAGATGAAAAGAATGTAAATAGATTAGTTAGACATGAATGTCTGCATGAAGCATGTTGGGAATAATTGATCAATCCTGGTGCTTCTCCAGGTGATTTCGAATAGAGTTTGAAATGTTTGCTTCCCGTAATTTGGCTCTACAATTGATGTTAGACTGATTGGACGGTAGTTAGAGGATAGTGATCTATCTCTTTCTTGAAAATCGGTAATATATCTGCCATCCCTCCAGATTCTGTACCACAATCTGTTTTTGCGATAGCGTTGAACAACTTTGCTAAGGGCATACTAAGCTCTTCTCCTTACATCTCCTTTAATACCTGGTAAATGGCCCCATCGGGAATTCCGGCGACTTATTAGGCTTTAGTTTGTCTATTTAAGCTTACTAACATCGTTACCAGTCACCGTTATCTCACTTAATTTATTGTCTTCACTATCTCTGTATACAGAGTCGTAGCCTAGGGTATCAAGGTTTAAATTTTCGGTGGTGAAAAACTGTTGACAAATATTTATTCAGATTATTGCTCATTCGCTGTTATCAGTTAGTTCGCTGGTATCTCACCGTAATGGTCCAACATTTCTGGTGTTTTAGTTTGATACATTTGATAGAATCCTTTGGGGTTTGACACGCTCTCCCTATACCTTCAGTTCATTATTCTTTGCTTTCTTCTTATCTAGGTTTTAAACCTACTGGCCAATACCTTTTATAATAACTTTCGGATAAACTTCACCACGATTTATTCTCCTACCTATAGCCTTCCTGTCCAATAATATTCTTTAAATAATTATTTATCCATTTAGGTCATTGTTGTTTGATCTGAGTTTTCTGTATGGTATGTCCTACTTTTTGCGCATTAAGTAACTCATTATATAAATTGTTGTGAGCTCTCACAACCTCAGATCTCGCGGATCAGGTCATCTCAACTGCCAGGTCTCCAGGTAAGGTGAGCCTGCCCCTTTGTGGCACACTGTGAGGTCACCCATGTGAGGTCATGTAATTCACCCCAAGCTTGATACCCTTTTCTGTTGCCTCTTCAAACTATCAAAGTTTGCCCTTCTGAAATCTGGGACTTTAGTGGAATTCCTTGCAGTTCTGAAATCTTAATTGGAATTCATTTCTTTTGTATCGCAAAGTTCGTTCCTCACCCGACATTACTAATGAGGTTTTCTCTGTTTGACAGAACTAAATCGAGTATATTATTACCACTGGTGGGTTCGGTTATATGTTGGCTTAGGAAACAGTCCTGGATTGTTTCAAGAAGATTCTCTGATTTTGAGTTATCCGTAAGGTCAATCCAATCTATTTGGCTAAAGTTAAAGTCACCTAGTGAACAGACTTTGGTATGTATGGAAGCCCTGTGCATTTCATCCCAACTAAGTACCTCTCATCCCAGCCTTAACAAAAACAACAGAAATAAGACCAGCCTTATAAACAACAACAGTAGTAGGACTACCCTTAATAACAACAACAGTAGTAGGATTAGCCAGGGTTAGATAGGGCAGTGGTAAGGTAAACTTGGAGAAGGTCGTGCTGAGCGTGCTCCCGCTAGAGACCAAGGAAAATGGCCGCTTTGGATCGTTGTGCCGTGGGGGAAGAGGAGGGGAGTGTGGGGAAGGACGACCTCCTTGCCACGCTGTTAAGGCAGCTGGGGCAGTTGAGGAGTGAGGTTGACACTCTAAAGGGGGAAAATGAAGCCCTCAGGACCGAACTCCTTCAGGTAGGTGTCCTGCCTAGCAGGACACCTGCGAAGGAGGAGCAGGCGTGGAGAGTGGTTGTCTCCAAGAGGACTAGGGTCAGGCTTAGGAAAGCTGACCAGGGTGTGGAGTGCAGTAACCCTTACCAGGTGCTGCAGGAAGCTGGAGAGGAAGAGAAGAGGCAGGACGGTATGGATCAAGGAGAGGAAAGGGCAGTTGTACAAACCCTGCCCACAGGTAAAGTCGTGGTAGTTGGTGACAGCCAGGTGAGGTTTATGGATAGGGCTTTTTGTGCGAGAGATAGGAAACGTAGGACTAGGGTATGTTTTCCTGGGGCTGGGATAGGGCATGTAGCCGAGAGGTTAGACAGAGTTTTGTCAGGGGAGGGTACCAATCCAGTAGTGTGTTTTAGTGTGGGAGGAAACGACATAGGAAAGGTTAGGAGTGAGGAACTTTTCAAGAGGTATAGGGAGACGCTGGGGAAAATTAGAGATAGGGGAGGGATCCCGATAGTATGTGGTGTCTTGCCTAGAAGAGGGGTTGGTCGTGAATGGCTGTCCAGGGCAATTACTATTAATTGCCGACTGGAAAAACATTGTGCAAACAATGGTTGGGCATTCATTGATGACTGGCAACGATTTTATGGCAACGACTACCTGTACTGTCGCGACGGAGTACACTTGTCTCGTGAGGGGGTAAAGACGTTGTCTGCATCCCTGGAGCGTGAAATTGTCACTAGGAAGGGGGGGTTTCGCCAGTAGAGACGGGTCGGGGAAAATGGGAGTAAAAAAACAAGCAGGTCCTGGGAAGTAGTGAAACAGAAGTAGATAATGCTGAAAATATAGTTAGTCATAATAACAAACATCAAAGTAATAAATGTAAAACAGATAGAAACGGAAGAAACATATTGAGTGTTTATTATACTAATAGTAGAAGCCTGTGTAACAAAATGGACCAGCTCAGGGCCATTGTTAGTAAAGAGAACATAGATATAATTGCAATAACGGAAACATGGATAAATTCAAACAGCAAGCATTTTTTAGCAGAATTTCATATTCCAGGATATAACCTATTTAAATTTGACAGAGTAGGAAGGAGAGGTGGCGGTGTAGCAGTGCATATCAGGGTGTCATTAAAAAGCTGCAATAAATCAAACATTAAAACAAATAGCGACAATGAAAGTATTTCGGTAGAGATTGGTGAGGGCAGTGAATCCGTAGTCATTGGTGTTATATATAGACCACCTAATTTGAGTAGGAACGATGGCAAATTGCTATGGGAGGAAATAAAGAAGGCATCTGATAGAAACAATGTATGTATTCTAGGCGATTTCAACTTTTCAGGCACAGATTGGAAAAATCAACTTAGCGATAATGAATCTGAAGATTTTCTAGAAGTAGTACAAGATAGTTTTTTATATCAATTCATAAACTCGCCCACTAGAGGAAATAATATCCTCGATTTAGTTCTCAGTAATAATGAAAATCTAGTAAAAGATGTTGGGATTGGAGACGAACTAGGAAACAGTGATCATAAAACCATATATTTTAACATAATATGGAATGGCAGGAAGAAGGAAAATTCGGCCTTGATCCCGGATTTTAGGAAGGCTAATTACGGTAGCTTAAGGGGAGACCTAAGGGATGACCCTATGGTCAAAAGATTAATCCCCCCCCCACACCTCCGGAAACTGTCAACTTAGGACGGGAGAACCCCGAATTTAATTTAGCAGCTACTTATGAACAATTTATTGCGACAATCAATAATGCCCAAAATAAACACATCCCTAAAAGAAAATTCAGATCGATACGGAACCAACCAAAATGGATGAATAATAGACTCTTAGATCTTCTAGGGAAAAAGAAAGGAGTATATAGAAAAGTTAAGAAAGGCGAAAATCACTTACTTGGTTACTATCAGAACCTAACAAGACAGGTAAAAACAGAAATTAGGAAAGCAAAGAGAAATTATGAAATCAAGGTAGCAAACGAATCGAAAAATATCCCCAAAGCTTTTTATCAACTGTATAAATCAAAGGTTAGAGATGCAATAATGGGTCCTTAAAAACTACGACCAGGAGAAATGATGATGAGAACAGAAATGTATGGTACATTAAAATAAGTCCATTTTTCCGCTCCGTATTCCTAATGAAACCTAGCACAGTTTCCAGAAGTTCATAAGGTATATAACGACAGTATAAATATGTTGATGAATATCAATATTACTAGTAACGATGTGCTTAAAGTAATTAACAAACTGAAGCCTCATAAATCACCTGGTCCAGACGAGGTATATGCTAGAATATTAAAAGAATGTAGAGATGAGTTGAGTAATCCATTAGCAGTTTTATTTAATAAGTCATTAGAATCGGGCCTAGTGCCAGAAGCTTGGAAACTTGCAAATGTAGTTCCGATTTTCAAAAAGGGTGATAAATCAATAGCATCAAATTACCATCCCATTAGTCTCACGTCAATCATAGGCAAGTTGCTAGAGTCAATTATTGCTACAAAAATCAGAAGCCACCTTGAAACATTCAACTTAATTCATTCTTCTCAGCACGGGTTCACCCAGGGACGTTCTTGTCTCACAAATTTGCTTAGCTTTTTCTCAGAAGTATATGAAGCGGTAGATAATAATAAGTCATATGATATAATTTATTTAGATTTCAGTAAAGCATTCGATAGAGTCCCTCATGAGAGATTGATAAGGAAGGTAGAAGCACATGGAATAGGTGGATCAGTATTAAAATGGATTAGGTCATGGTTAACTGGTAGGAAACAAAGAGTCAGCATAAATGGATTAAAGTCAGACTGGGGTGCGGTCAAAAGCGGAGTTCCCCAGGGATCTGTATTAGGCCCTCTGCTGTTTGTTATATTCATTAATGATCTTGATTTAGGCATAACTAGTAGGATTAGTAAATTTGCAGATGATACCAAAATGGGGAGAGTGATAAATTCAGACAGTGACTTTGAACACCTTCAAAGAGATCTAGATACCTTACATGAGTGGTCAGTAGACTGGCAAATGAATTTTAATACTGATAAATGCAAGGTACTACAGATAGGAAGACGAATACAAACGTTAAGTATAAACTAGGTAACACGGAAATAGAAAACTCAGTTTGTGAAAAAGATCTAGGTGTATTTGTTAGCAACGACTTGAAACCTAGAAAACAATGTATTAGCTTTCGCAACAAGGCAAACAGGATTCTTGGGTTCATATCTAGGTCTGTGAGTAACAGAACTGCTGACGTTATCTTGAAACTTTACCTAGCATTAGTGAGGCCACACATGGATTATGCGGTTCAGTTCTGGTGTCCTTATTATAGAATGGACATAGATTCTTTGGAGAGAGTACAAAGAAGAATGACAAAAATGATCCATAATATTAGAAACCTTCCATATGAAGAAAGACTGAAAAACTTAGGCTTACATTCATTAGAGATGCGTAGAGTTAGGGGAGATATGATAGAGGTGTACAAGTGGGTAAGTGGGATTAACAAGGGTAAAATGGAAGATGTTCTGAAGCTCAGTAATAACGAAATAACTAGAACAAATGGCTTTAAATTAGATAAATTCCGATTCAGAAAGGATATAGGCAAGCACTGGTTTGGTAATAGAGTTGTGGATATGTGGAATAGGCTACCGAGTGCTATAGTAGGATCGGGGACGCTAGGGAGCTTCAAGACGAAATTGGATAGGCACATGGAAGTGCTGGGATGGGTGTGAAAGGGATCTGCCCTGTATGGGCCAGTCGGCCTCCTGCAGTATCCCACTTTCTTATGTTCTTATGTTATGTTCTTAACACTTGTAGGACCAGCCTTAACAACAACAGCAGTAGGACCATCCTTAACAACAACAAAAACAGGAGTAGGACCAGCCTTAACAGCAACAACAGTAGTAGGACCAACCTTAACAGCAACAACAGTAGTAGGACCACCCTTAACAACAATAACAACAGTAGTTGGACCAGCCTTAACAACAACAACAGTAATAGGAAAGCCTTAACAACAACAACACCATTAGTACATAAGAACATAAGGAGTCTACAATTGACCAACGTTAACAACAACAACAGTAGTAGGACAAGAATTAACAACAACAACAACAGTAGTAGGCCCAGCCTTAACAACAACAGTAGTACGCCCAGCCTTAACAATAACAACAGTAGTAGGACCTGCCTTAACAACAACAACAGCAACAAAAGTAGTTGGAACAGGCTTAACAAAAAGAACAGTTGTACGACCAGCCTTAACAACAACAAAAGTAGGAGGACCAGACTACACAAACACAAGAAAAATCAACAACAAGCAGTAATATCAACAACCACAGGAGTAGGCCCAGAACTTAATAACAGCAGCAACAGTGGTACGCCCAGCCTTAGCAACAAAAACAGTATTAAGACAAGCCTTAACCACATCAACAACAGTAGTAGGACCAGCCTTAACATAACAACAGTATTTCTAGGCCCAGCCTAAACATAACAAAAGTATTTCTAGGCCCAGCCTTAACATAACAACAGTATTTCTAGGCCCAGCCTTAACAACAACAACAACAGTAGTAGGAACAGCCTTAACATAACAACAACAACATTTGTAGGCCCAGCCTTAAGAACCACAACAACAGTAGTAGGACTAGCCTTAAGAACACAAACAGTGTTAGGACCAGCCTTAATAACAACAACAACATCAACAACAGTAGTAGGACCAGCCTTAACAACAAGAACAGCAGTAGTAAAAAATCCTTAACAAATACAACAGTAGTATGACCAGCCTTAATAACAAAAACAGCAGTAGTAAAAAATCCTCAACAAATACAACAGTAGTAGGATCAGCCTTAGCAACAAAAACAGTATTAGGACCAGCCTTAATAACAACAACAACAAAAACAACAGGAATAGCACCAGCCTTAACAACAAGAACAGTAGTAGTAAAAAATCCTTAACAAATACAACAGTAGTAGGACCAGCCTTAACAACAAGAACAGCAGTAGTAAAAAGTCCTTAACAAATACAACAGTAGTAGGACTAGCCATAACAACACCAACAGTAGTAGGACCAGCCTCAACAACAACAACATCAACAGCAGTAGTAGGACCAGCTTTAACAACAACAACAGCAGTAGGACCAGAATTAACAACATCAAAAGTAGTGGGCCCAGCCTTAACAACAACAACAGTAGTAGGACCAGCCTTAACAACAACAACAATACTAGTAGGCCCAACTTTAACAACAAAAGCAGTAGTAAGACAAGCCTTAACAACAACAACAATAGTAGGACTAGCCTTAACAAACACAACAGTACTATGATCAGCTTTAACAAAAAAAAAACTATACCCAGCCTTAACAACAACAGCAACAGTAGTAGGACCAACCTTAACAGCAGCTACAATAACAAAAACAGAAGTAGGACCACCCTTAACAACAACAACAACAGTAGTAGGACCAGCCTTATCAACAAGTACAGTAATAGGAAAAGCCTTCACAACAACAAGACAAGTAGGACAAGAATTAAGAACAACAACAGTAGTAGGACTAGCATAAAAAAAGTAGTAGGACCAGCCATAACAACAACAGTAGTATGACCAGCTTTAACAAACACAACAGCCGTTGGACCAGACTTAACAACAACAAAAACAACAACAGCAATAGGACCAGTCTGAACAACAACAATAGTAGTTGGACCAGCCTGAACAATAACACTTGTAGTAGGACCAGCCTTAACAACAACAACAGTTATAGGGCCAGCCTTAACGACATCAACAGCAACAACATCAACAACAGTAGTAGGACTAGCCTGAACAACAACAACAGCAGTAGGACTAGTCTTAACAACAGCAACAACAGTAGTAGGACCAGCCTTAGCAACAACATCAACAACAGTATTAAGACCATCCTTAGCAACAATAGTAGTATGACCGGCCTTAGCAAATACAACAGTAGTAGTACCAGACTCAACAACAACAACAATAATAATAGGACACTTCTTAACAACGACAACAACAACAGTACTATAACACGCCATAACAACAATAACAACAAGAGTAGTAGGACCAGCTTTAACAGACACAACACTTGTAGGACCTGCCTTAACAACAACAACAACAACAACAGTAGTAGGAAAAGGATTAACAAAATGAACAATAGTAAGACCAGCTTTAATTACAACTACAACTACGGTAGCAAGACCAGACTAGAAAACAAGAAAAAACAACAACAAGCAGTAACATAAACAACCACAGGAGTAGGCCCAGAACTTAATAATAGCAACAACAGTGGTGCGCCCAGCCTTAGCAACAAAAACAATAGTGGGCCAAGTCTTAAAAACAACAACAACAGTAGTAGGGACAGCTTTAACAACAACAACAACAACATTAGTAGGCCCAGCCTTAACAGCAACAACAGTAGTATGACCAGCCTTAACAAATACAAAAGTAGTATAATCAGCCTTAACAAAAAGTAACAACAGAACTAAGCCCTCCTAAACAACATGTGAAGGTTGCTGAGGTCTAGGGCCGTCCCTAGGAGGGTGCGGGGCCCTGGGCAACTCAGCCACTAAGGGCCCCCACCCCCCCACAAAAAAAAAAAAAAAAAAAAAAAATATATATATATATATATATATATATATATATATATATATATATATATATATATATATATATATATATATATATATATATATATATATATATATATATATATATATATATATCTTGAATAAAATCACACGGGAAAATGGAAACAACGGAGCACCTTAGCTTTCGTCTTTATTCAAGACATCTTCAGAGGCAACTGGATTACATGGACAGAGAGAGGCTTAAATATACAGGGTGACCTTAAAAACATGAGGTCAGGTCATAATGATGTCATCCACTAATCCCCAAACCAACACACACGTAGAGGAGCTAAAGAGAAGGGGGGTGACGTGACTAGTCAGGTCAGGTCAAAAATAAGGGACCCACAAAATAACTATCATACATCTAGATCAAAGGTTTACAAAGCATTTTTAACCTTGGGCCGCTGACAAATAAATTTATGTAACATATTATCAGTTTTGAACTGACCAGCACTAAGGTTTATTGATTTTAATTCCTTAATCAAACTATCTTCAACCAGAAATCTTTCTGTGACACAAGATGATTTAAATACTTCTAAGCTTTTTTCCCAAGCAATGGGGTGATTATTATTTCTAACATGAACGAACAAGGCACTGCTTTCAGATGCTGTTCTGATATTATACTTATGTTGTTTGATTCTGAGTTGCAGTGTTTTTCCTGTCTGTCCTACATAATTACAATTACATTTGCTACATGGAATACAATAAACACTTCCATTTACATTCAAACTTGGGCTATTCCTTATCAACATAATGGTGCTCCGTTGTTTCCATTTTCCCGTTTGATTTTATCAAGATTTATCTTATCTACGTTTTCATTGTGGATTTACATGAAATATATATATATATATATATATATATATATATATATATATATATATATATATATATATATATATATATATATATATATATATATATATATATATACATATATATATTGTTGCGAGTTGGGGATTTAGAATATAGTTAAAAGTCTACCCCGATCCCAACAAGCAACAACAATAAAAAAAACAAAGACAATCGGACTATAAAAGGGTAGACAAAGGATGCGAGTTTTTGTTGTGTATAATAAAGTACCATAAATTCCTTAACAAAATATTCAGGTTCTATAAATTACCCTTAACCATATTTAACCTAAACATTAACAGTATATACATATTTATACAACATACAATAATTTGAAGCAAGGTGGACGTGGGGAGGCAATATAAGATTACAAATACTTAAGTGCTGAGCTGAGATGGCTGACGAGTAAGGCTGAGTATTGTAGAAGACGGTAAGTAGTCACTGTGCGGTAGGTTTCCAGGATAGGTGATCCTGTGGTCACTTCCCAGAGTGAACTGAACTCTCCTCGAACTCGAGCTGACAAAGAAGACTTGGAGGAGGTGACGCAACAACCAGGATATGGAGAAGGGAAACCCCTGAGTGGTAACTAAGACGAGTCATACTCGTGTTTCGTCCCTAGATGGCGTTGCTCGTGGTGCTGGGTAGGTAGATCAGGACAAGAGATGGCGGGGTTCGTAACACAATATATATATATATATATATATATATATATATATATATATATATATATATATATATATATATATATATATATATATATATATATATATATATATATATATATATATACATATATATATATATATATACATATATATACATATACATATACATATACATATATATATACATATATACATATACATATATACATATACATATATATACATATATATATATACATATATATACATATATATATATATATACATATATATACATATATATATACATATATATATACATATATATATATACATATATATATATATACATATATATATATATATATATATATATATATATATATATATATATATATATATATATATATATATATATATATATATATATATATATACAGTATATGCTGATAACCACAAGGAAAGAAGAAAACACGAATTTCCCAAGCACTTTCGTGTAATTCACATCTTCAGGGGTGAGTACAGACTAAAGAGAAATACAAAACAAGGTGTATATATACGGAGGAGGGTGATACCAGGTCCAGAATGGTCAGGTATTAGGTAATGACCCTACTAATCTTAAAATAGCACGGCAACGGTCGGTAGTCAGATCAGAGGGTAAGGTGACCCAACCTTCTCACCTGGTTACAAATCTTCTTAATTACAAAATTGTCCAGTTTGTACTTGCCATTACTCAAATTCATGTTGAATGCTTCGGTATGTTTAATGAGACTAGATTCTATGATGTTCCTACTATAAATTGAATTACAAGGTAATATTGAGGAGGCATTATCCCAGTCAATGCAATGCTTATTATCCCTCAGATGAACAAACAGAGCATTGGATTCCTGGCCTGTCCTAACAATATATTTGTGTTGTTTAAGTCTAGTTACAAGATCTTTGCTTGTCTGGCCTAAGTAAAACATATTACATTCCTTGCAAGTAACTTTATAAATGCAACCAATTGTGTTGTTG
The DNA here is from genome assembly GCF_018991925.1 of Homarus americanus. NCBI lineage: Eukaryota > Metazoa > Arthropoda > Malacostraca > Decapoda > Nephropidae > Homarus > Homarus americanus. Next base: position 7,952 of record NW_024711087.1, on the reverse strand, counting down.
GGGGAGTTCTTGATTAACATTTGTTTAACCATGCATGATTTTTTTTTTAAATGCCACATTGACGTTCCAGGTTTTTAGTTGTAAAGGAATTTGAGAGAAATTTTTGTGAAATGGTAATACTAAGAGATTCTTATGGTCATGGGTGGGCTTGGGATCAGTTCTATAAAAAAGATTTCTTAGAAATGTTCAGGCATTTGTCTATGAAAGATCTAGGGTGTTTAAGACTTGAGCCAATATTATAGATATATTTATATTCCTCATCAATGAATTCCGGGCTGCAAATTCTCAAAGCACGTAAAAACATTGTTGAAAATACTAACTGTTTGACTCTATTATGGTAGGCAGAATAATAATGATTGTATGAACACACATTAGTAGGTTTTCTTTAAATACTGAACTTAAAGGTGTTACCTATTCTGTGTATCAGACAGCCTAGGAATGGCAATTTACAGTCATGCTCTAATTCCACAGTGAATTTGATCGAAGGGGATAAGTTATTAAGTTGTGGCAGGAAAGCTTTTAGGTCCTCATTACTTGGCCAGAGACATAATACATCATCTACATATCTAGACCTGGAACGTCAATGTGGCATTTAAAAACTCATGCGCTGTTAAACAAATGTTAATCAAGAACTCCCCCAACAATACAAGTGGTTGCATTTATAAAGTTCCTTATTATGCTCAAAAATAGAGTCAAACAGTCAGTATTTTCAACAAAGTTTTTACGTGCTTTGAGAATTTGCAGCCCGGAATTCATTGATGAGGAATATAAATATATCTATAATATTGGCTCAAACCTTAAACACCCTAGATCTTTCATAGACAAATGCCTGAACATTACTAAGAAATCTTTTTATAGAACTGATCCCAAGCCCACCCATGACCATAAGAATCTCTTAGTATTACCATTTCACAAAAATTTCTCTCAAATTCCTTTACAACTAAAAACCTGGAACGTCAATGTGGCATTTAAAAACTCATGCACTGTTAAACAAATGTTAATCAAGAACTCCCCCAACAATACAAATGGCTGCATTTATATAGTCCCTTGCAAGGAATGTAATAGGTTTTACTTAGGCCAGACAGGTAAAGATCTTGTAACTAGACTTAAACAGCATAAATATAGTGTTTGGACAGGCCAGGAATCCAATGCTTTGTTTGTTCATCTGAGGGATAATACACATTGCATTGACTGGGATAATGCCTCCTCAATATTACCTTGTAATTCAATTGACAGTAGGAACATTATAGAATCTAGTCTCATTAAACATACCGAATCCGTTAACATGAATTTGAGTTATGGTATGTACAAATTGGACAATTTTGTAATTAAGAAGATTTGTGACCAGGTGAGAAGGTTGGGTCAGTCTCTCCTTCTGACCTGACTACCGACCGCTACCGCTGCGGTGCCTTTGTGAAGATTAGCAGGGTCATTACCTATACCTCTGTGGCCTTGATCTCACCCTCCTCTGTGTATATATATATATATATATATATATATATATATATATATATATATATATATATATATATATATATATATATATATATATATATATATATATATATATATATATATATATGTATATGACCCGGGTCACTAGCGTAGCTAGGGGGGGGGGGGGGGGCGGTCCGCCCCGGGCGGCACTTTTGGGGGGGCGGCAGTTTTGGGTCTGCTCATCACCCATATCTGCAGCTACTGGAGACGTTAATCCATCCCTTTGTATCGGCGGCAAGTTAATCCTTGTCGTGTCTGACCTAACACCTGACCCACATCATCACGGCCACGTCATGAGCTACACCCTTGCTATGCGCCTCCCCCCGCCACACACACAACCTGTAACCTGTTGAGGATTAAGGAAACTTATAAAGTTTAAGTATGTTTGGTGTGTATTTAAAGCATACTATATTTGAGTATGTGAAAGTACAGTAATATTATAATGGTACACAAACTATTTAATATATATATATATATATATATATATATATATATATATATATATATATATATATATATATATATATATATATATATATATATATATATATATATATATATATATATATATGTAACCGGTCGGAATTTGCTGGACTTTAATTTCTCACTTGACTTGGGGTTTATTAAAATTTAATAGATGGTAAAGGCAGTGGAAGCGCCCCTTTGAGAAAAATCCCGAACCAGCACAAGAACACTTAAATCTACTACACAAAATGAACTGTCCGTGACCCGTGGAAGGATAGCGTCTGTGACTGGGATGAATGAGACACACTGTAAAATTTAGACACTTATATTCCCTCCAACACTACAAACACAATCAAATAATGGTACACCAATATGCGCACCTCTTAACGTAAACTTTAAACACTACTCTGGGGAATAAAAGTTATACATGACATAGAAATTATTAGAAACACAGGCAACAATAAATTTGAAGTATTAAGAAATGTTGCTCGCCCACATGAACAGGCCTTAAGGCTTTCACAAAATAATATCAGTCACTTAGGAAATGGTACTAAAAAATAAGAAATTAAATACTCCACAATGAATAGGCCTTAAGGGCTTTCAGCAAGATAATATCAGTCACTGAGGAAATGGTAATAAAATTTAAGAAATTAAATACTCTACAATGAATAGGCCTTAAGGGCACTCAACAAAATTATAGCACCTCAACAGATGTACACTTCCTAACCTAACCTAACCACTACTCTGGGGAACAAGGTTATACCTGAGATCAGAATTATGAAGAACAATCAGATGCATTAAAAGAATCAATCACAGTATCACTCTGGTTCCACTTAATGGCACAAACATTCAAAACAATATTATCAAAATTATTTAAGAAATATTAACTACACACGTCAAGATAATATCAGTCTGAGGAGTGGTGTTAACTACACCCGTAATAATGAAGATAAAATGTTCCTCTAGGTATCTCCTAGAGTCCTAGACTCACGGTCTCAGTGTGTGACCATTAATATACTCAGATAGCCTCAGTGTACTCCCAGTGCGTCCATGGGCAGGACGAGAGTGAGCCAATCAGACCTTGTGCAGTTGAGAGAAACTTTAGCTTCCTGTTAGCAAGAGGGTTTCACTAGCTGACCGAGGACACGTGGTGTTGTGCACCGGAGTGGTAAGAACTGATCACCCACTGCCGATGCTGGTCCCGTGTCGTTTTAGTTGTCGGGAGCACTCGTTCACTCAAGAGATCCTTTGCTACCCCGCTAAACAGTGACAGGCCTACACTGATCGGTCCAATGGCGACAATCGCCACCCTCAATCATCAACGGCAGTCAATCTCTCGCAGTCAACTCCGGTCAACTCCAATCAACTCCGGTCAACTCCAATCAACTCCGTTCTGACGGAAACCCTGAAATGAACTCACTGTTAGCTCTAGTTTACTTTATCACTGCCCTATCTAACCCTGTCTGAGATCGAATGAGACTTACTTGTTATACTGCAATAGCGCAGCACAGGTGACTAGGCCACGTGACTATTTCTGATGGACGCGCGGAACGTCTTGTCTGTGTGAATGCTCTCCGGGACTGGGCCTAGCCAGCGTCGCGTCTCCTCAAGGCGTTACCTTAGGTCTACGTGATATATTTACCGCCTAACTAATAACTCCTTGGGACACCCGTAACATTATTCAGACTGCTAAACGATCTATAATAATTTCAAATTCAATAATAGTCCCTTAACTTCATGAATCGCATCATTATTAATTCGGTAAATTATATTTAATATCATATAGGCCTAGTTCCGCAGTCTCTCGCTACGAGCAGGCAGCGCTCCCTCCCCTTAGATGACCTTGAACGCTCAGTATCACTCATGGCGGGGCATTTGAAATTACTCTGAAATTTCTGATCACATATATATATATATATATATATAAGAGGAGTCATCAGCATTATGTATTTTTTGTGGGGGCACGGGGGGGGGGCAGGTCTTCAAGGGCGGCTCCCTGGCGGCAAACTTGCTATATTCTGGCGGCACACCTAGCTACGCCCACTGACCTGGGCGAGTCCGGGGTTAACGAATAATATTAAAAAAGAAAACACAGTCGACTACCGTCTAACTACCCTCGCCTCCCTCCGACCCCCCCCCCCCTTCTAACATCCTGCTCCGACCCTCCACGGCTCCACCAGTGTCCACCACAGTTTTCCCTTCATTTTTAATTTTATCCAAGTTTGCCCTGAATTTGTGGCGCCCCCAGATGTTGGCGCCCTAGGCGATTGCCTAGTTCGCCTAGTGGGTAGCGCCGGCCCTGGGTACAGGTGTGAAAAGGGTGGCAGCTTATGTGTTGCAGGTGTGAAGAGGGTGGCAGCATATGTGGTACAGGTGTGAAAAGGGTGGCAGCTTATGTGTTACAGGTGTGAAGAGGGTGGCAGCATATGTGGTACGGGTGTGAAGAGGGTGGCAGCATATGTGTTACAGGTGTGAAGAGGGTGGCAGCATATGTGGTACAGGTGTGAAGAGGGTGGCAGCATATGTGGTACGGGTGTGAAGAGGGTGGCAGCATTTCTGTGGCTTCCCAGCGGTTAGTGGGTGGGTTGGGTGGGAGGAGCTGTGGTGAGGGTGGAAGGGTAGGGTGCATGGTGGTGGGTGAGGGTGGGCCAGCAGCCAAGGTAGTGGTGGAGGTGAAGGTGGGCGGACGGTCAGGGTGGGCGGGCGGGCGGTCCGGGTGGCTGGCCGGGCGGGGCGGCCGGTCGGTCAGGGTGGGCGGGCGGCCGGTCGGTCAGGGTGGGCGGGCGGCCGCGGTCAGGGTGGGCGGGCGGCCGGTCGGTCAGGGTGGGCGGGCGGCCGGTCGGTCAGGGTGGGCGGGCGGCCGGTCGGTCAGGGGTGGGCGGGGGCCGGTCGGTCAGGGTGGGCGGGCGGCCGGTCGGTCAGGGTGGGCGGGCGGCCGGTCGGTCAGGGTGGGCGGGCGGCCGGTCGGTCAGGGTGGGCGGGCGGGCTGGTCGGTCAGGGTGGGCGGGCGGCCGGCCGGTCAGGGTGGGCGGGCGGCCGGCCGGTCAGGGGTGGGCGGGCGGCCGGCCGGTCAGGGTGGGCGGGCGGCCGGCCGGTCAGGGGTGGGCGGGCGGCCGGCCGGTCAGGGTGGGCGGGCGGCCGGCCGGTCAGGTGGGCGGGCGGCCGGTCAGGGGGGCGGGCGGCGGCCGGTCAGGGTGGGCGGGCGGGCGGCCGGTCAGGGTGGGGCGGGCGGGCGGCCGGTCGGGGTGGGCGGGCGGGCGGCTGGTCAGGGGTGGGCGGGCGGGCGGCCGGTCAGGGTGGGCGGGCGGGTCGGTCAGGGTGGGCGGGCGGGCGGGCGGCCGGTCAGGGTGGGCGGGCGGGCGGGCGGGCGGGCAGTCAGGGTGGGCGGGCGGCAGTCAGGGTGGGCGGGCGGCAGTCAGGGTGGGCGGGCGGGCGGGCAGTCAGGGTGGGCGGGCGGGCGGGCCAGGGTGGGCGGGCGGCGGGCAGTCAGGGTGGGCGGGCGGGCGGGCAATAGGTGGGCGGGCGGGCGGCAGTCAGGTGGGCGGGCGGGCGGGCAGTCAGGGTGGGCGGGCGGGCGGGCAGTCAGGGTGGGCGGGCGGGCGGGCAGTCAGGGTGGGCGGGGCGGGCAGTCAGGTGGGCGGCGGGCGGGCAGTCAGGTGGGCGGGCGGGCGGGCAGTCAGGGTGGGCGGGCGGCGGCAGTCAGGGTGGGCGGCGGGCGGGCAGTCAGGTGGGCGGGCGGGCGGGCAGTCAGGTGGGCGGCGGGCGGGCGGCAGTCAGGGTGGGCGGGCGGGCGGGCAGTCAGGGTGGGCGGGCGGGCAGCCAGGTGGGCGGCGGGCAGTCAGGTGGGTGGGCGGCGGGCAGTCAGGGTGGGCGGTGGGCAGTCAGGGTGGGCGGGCGGGCAGTCAGGTGGGTGGGTGGGCGGCGGCAGTCAGGTGGGCGGGCGGGCAGTCAGGGTGGGCGGGCGGGCAGTCAGGGTGGGCGGCGGGCAGTCAGGGTGGGACGGGCGGGCAGTCAGGGTGGTGGGCGGGCGGGCAGTCAGGGTGGGTGGGCGGGCTGGCAGTCAGGGTGGGCGGCAGTCAGGGTGGGGCGGCGGGCAGTCAGGGTGGGCGGGCGGCAGTCAGGTGGGCGGGCGGGCAGTCAGGTGGGCGGGTGGGCAGTCAGGTGGGCGGGCGGGCAGTCAGGGTGGGTGGGCGGCGGGCAGTCAGGGTGGGTGGGCGGGCGGGCAGTCAGGGTGGGCGGGCGGGGCACAGGGTGGGCGGGCGGGCAGTCAGGGTGGGCGGGCGGGCAGTCAGGGCGGGCGGCGGGCAGTCAGGGCGGCGGGGGGCAGTCAGGGCGGGCGGGCGGGCAGTCAGGCGGCGGGCGGGCAGTCAGGCGGGCGGCGGGCAGTCAGGCGGGCGGGCGGGCAGTCAGGGCGGGCGGGCGGGCAGTCAGGGCGGGCGGCAGTCAGGTGGGCGGACAGTCAGGTGGGCGGACAGTCAGGTGGGCGGACAGTCAGGTGGCGGGCAGTCAGGCGGGCAGCAGGGTGCGGTCAGGTGGGCAGGCAGTCAGGTGGGCAGGCAGTCAGGGTGGGCGTACAGTCAGGGTGTGCAGGCAGGCAGGCAGGTAGGCAAGCCGGGTGACACACATAACACACACAATCAACATTCAAGCACCACCACCGCCCAGGGCAAGAACTGAGTGTGGTCACCCCGGCATCCGACCGCAGATTCCAAGCTTATCTCAATACGAATCACCACGATCACCAATTCCTGGAAGCTGATCAATTGAGTTAGATCATCAATTCCGGAAGCTGATCAACTGAGTTAGATCACCAATTCCTGAAGGCTGATCAATTGAGTTAGATCACCAATTCCTGGAAGCTGACTAACTGAGTTAGATCAGCAATTCCTGAAGGATCAATTGTTAGATCATCAATCCCTGGCTGATCAATTGAGTTAGATCACCAATTCCCGGAAGCTGATCAATTGAGCAGATCACCAATTCTCGGAAGCTGATCAATTGAGTTAGATCACCCTGGAAGCTGATCAATTGAGCAGATCAGCAATTCCTGGAAGCTGATCAATTGAGTTAGATCACCAATTCCTGAAGCTGATCAATTGAGTTAGATCACCACCCTGGAAGCTGATCAATTGAGTTAGATCACCAATTCCTGGAAGCTGATCAATTCAGAGTTACCAAATTGATTCTATTAAGATTAAGAGTTAGGTTAGATTAGGTTAGGTTAGGTTCATTACGATAAAAATGTGAGTGTATTAAACAATTAAGTTCAAAGAATGTATATCTCTCAACTATAATGACAAACCTGAGTGTCTGAGGTGTACCTGGGAGGTCAGAGGAGTACCTGGAGTGTCTGAGGTGTACCGGGAGGCCAGAGAGACCTGGGAGTGTCTGAGGTGTACCTGGGAGTGTCTGGGGTGTACCTGGAGTGTCAGAGAGTACCTGGGACTGTCTGAGGTGTACCTGAGAGTGCAAGGGTGTACCTGGGAGGTCTGAGGTACCTGGGAGTGTCTGGGGTGTACCTGGAGTGTCAGAGGAGTACCTGGGAGTGTCTGAGGTGTACCTGAGAGTGTCAGGGGTACTTGGGAGCATCAGAGGAGTACCTGGGAGTGTCTGAGGTGTACCTGGGAGTGTCGGAGGTGTTCCTGGGAGTGGCTGGGGTGTACCTGGAAGTGTCTGAGGTGTACCTGGGAGGTCAGGTGTAACTGGGAGTGTCGGAGGTGGAACTGGGAGTGTCGGAGGTGTAACTGGGAGGCTGGGAGGCACCTGGGAGTGTCAGAGGTGTACTGGGAGTCAGAGGTGTACCTGCGAGTGTCAGTGGTGTACCTGGGAGTGTCATAGGGTACCAGGGAGTGTCAGAGGAGTACCTGGGAGGTCAGAGGTGTACCTGGGAGTGTATGCGGTGTACCTGGGAGTGTCAATGTGTACCAGGGAGGTCAAAGGAGTACCTGGGAATGTCAGTGGTGTACCTGGGAGGTCACTGTGGACCTGGG
>NW_024711086.1:0-18193 GCF_018991925.1 Homarus americanus | reverse complement strand
AATATAGTAGTGCTTTAAAGGTGTATCACCAAGTTTACATGCTGAGTGTTCCGGTATGGGTACAGCGTTACTAACTAGCCAGATGTGTCTGTATCCTAACCTAATTCTGGCCACGACTACATCACACAGGCAGGCAGGAGCAAGTTGTTTTGACACTCTTCCTAGCCCCCTTGGTCCCTGTTCACCTACCTACTGTAGCAGTAAGTAGGTACCTGTTGTAAATCGAAAGGTTGCCAATTCGTATTCAGGGAAAGTTGTTGGAGCTTCTAAACTTGAACTGACACAATCCGAGGAGTGGTGACCCGAGGATCACAGACACTATCTCTCCCACTACAAATCCCTTCCTAACCTCCTGCTCCTTCCTATGTCCTCCCAAAATTGAACCATGCTATCGCAAAGGTAATAATACAGGTAGAGACAACAACATATTTTCCTATTGTCTTATTATATATTAATAACAGAAACGCTGCCGCCATCCCGGAGGCTTTACATTGTCTCACTGTTCATTCCCTCCACAATTCTTCCTCTTTCTTCTTCTTCTTCTTCTTCTTCTTCTTCTTCTTCTTCTTCTTCTTCTTCTTCTTCTTCTTCTTCTTCTTCTTCTTCTTCTTCTTCTTCTTCCATCAATACTTTATTAACGGTGTATGTAAGTTTCACCATGTTTTGCACTACAGCGGTAGAGCAAAGTATATTTTGTTAGCAATAAACCAAAAGCATATTTTATGGCCTAATCATCACTACATAGAACACCACCCATAAAGCATGATACTAGTAGACCACAAAAACTGCTATAAACCCCCAAAACATATTTTATTGCCTAATCATCACTACATAGAACACCACTCATAAAGCATGATACTATTAGACCACAAACTGCTATAAACCCCAATAATATACTATACTAGTGACTCTAATTGTGTTACCCAATATTATACGAAATAATACTATAAAACATAATAATAAACACACTAATAGTGTATATTAGTTGAATGCACAATCTGATGAGAAGTCAAAAAAAAAAAAACAACATAACAATAACCTAGAAAGAGTGTAGAGTATTTTTGTGCAAACTATTATACTAGTAGATGGTCTAAGATAACTGTATGTGAAGGAAAAGGTGTGCTCTCCACTCAAACTTTCTTTTTATGAAATCTCCTACTCCCCAGCTGAGCGGTACGCCCAATGGGAAACAAAACGTGGCACATAACACGCCGCCCGCCAGCTCTGGCTCGGTGAATAGGAATCAGTAATCGGGCGGAGTATAAACAAAACCGCCGCCAATGTGCTCCTCCCATCTCTGAGGAAATCTGGCGGGCAACTTAGTATTATATTAGCATGTAATAATAATAACAATAATAATAATAATAATAATACTACTACTACTACTAATAATAATAATAATAATAATAATATTAATAATAATAATATTAATAATAATAACATGCAATTTCATTTTATAACACATACTAACAAAATAGTGTATAGCCTACTATACTTAACTATAATAGGTTTGGTTGCGTAGGAGGATCTAAAAAGTACAGTAGTATACACACACACACACACACACACACACACACACACACACACACATACATATAGACAACAAACTAAATTAGAAACCACACGTCAGTGAAGTTATCAAATCCTCCAGTTTCCGTCTCCACCTCCTACGCCGACTCAAGTCCCTCGGTGGTCCTGCACACGAGCTCCTCAGTGTTTACACAACATTCATACTTCCCAAGCTCACCTATGCCTCCTCCACCTGGTCTTCCTCCCTAAATGCCACACACCGTAAACACCTCGAAAAAGTGCAAAAGAGGCCATGCAAGATTATTCTCTACCCTTCCTACTCCACATATCAAGAAGCGCTCAACACACTGACCCTTTAGACTCTCACTGACCATCACCACGACCTCATCTGCAAATTTGGTAAGAAGCTTCTACACCATCCCCGACACCGGCTCCTACTACCACCTGAGATCCCTAGTCCGAGAATTGCTCTTCGACACCACAACCGCATCCAGCCCAGCCCATACGTGCACAAACTGATCGCCATATAAGAACAGCCCAGTCCCAACCATTGGATATGTCTTATTTGTGTCACTCATTTTACTTGTATATTATTTGTAATTCGTAACCCATTCCCCAAATATGTAACTGTATATTTTCAGTCTTCTGGCTGCCAAGCTCTTTCAATAAACCGTTAATTATTATTATTATTATTATTATTTATATGTTGGCCCATACCAACTCACTCCCCTGAACCCTCCTCCCCAGCGGACTATCAACAAGTTCTTGCCATAAGGTACTATCTCATTTGGCCAAGGAATGGAACCAGTGATGAATAGTGGTGAACAGTGCTTAACTCAGTGCAAAACAACTCGGCAGTTGAGTCTTACCCAAGCTAGCTAACCACCTTCACACAGTGAGGTCCCAGGTACCCAGTTATACTTCCCCTGAGACTCCACGATAGAGAGGCCTGGGACCACACCTCACCCACTTGAATGAGTGAGTCATGTCGACCACGTGGTGTCCCCAAGATGCTACGACAACACGTAGTGAATGTTTTGCTACAGCATCATCATGTGAATTTCCTCATAACACCATCTGTGAGGTAACTGCTACATCATCAGGCCCCTCATAACGCCATCTGTGAGGGAGTTACTAAACTACGTGTCTGGTGTTCAACATCTCACCTTACATGATCTACGCGTGCAAACATTAATCTGTATGTTCACTGTGTGCTCCTTCACCTTTCTCTAATGAGGGCTTTTGTTAAACCACCAATTTATGATGTACTAAGTCATTTGTGTCCAATGTATACTTTCGAAAAGCCCTTGTTTGGGGAAGGTAGGAGAGAGTAGTCGTTATTATTGTCCAAGCCACATTATTTAGTTCTATATATAAGTAATGCAGGCTGGTTTTTAAATACCTCAATCCCCTAACGGTGCCGTTTGTATATTAAGAAATACCGAAGCCGTACAGTACAACACCAGCGAATATGAAGTATCACTGTAACCGGCAACTGTTACTCACTCATACCTACATACATATAGAGAGTCTTTACAGAATGATAGCAGACACGAGGAAGACGAACAACAAGAGGAGAAGAGTTAGAAGAAAATCAACTTAAAGCTAAGAAGAAGAATACCAAGACATTTCCTCCAAACAAGAAAACAACACACACAATCAAGCCGACCAAACACTGAGAAACCATGGCGGAACCCAACATGCACCGGACGCTTGACCTGACTCTATCCTGCCGCATCCAGGCGAGTTGCTGCTTAAAGTCCCTCACGCAAGCGCTGTTTAGCCACTGCACCTATTCTATCCTCCTAAAATTCACTTCAATCCCCCCCTGCCACTAGCATGTTATGTATATATGTATGTATGTATGTATGTATGTATGTATGTATGTATGTATGTATGTATGAATGAATGATAACTGCAACTTTGTGTATTAAAACTCATTACGCTTACCGAAGTAATATAGTGCGTGGTTATGTTATGTCATGTTAGGATAGATTATAAACTACATTGGGTTACATTTCGTGAGGTTCGGTGACGCTACAGGAAGTTAGGTGAGGTACCTGGAGGTTAGGTGAATGTTGACTGACTGACTGACTGACTGACTGACAATTATTAGGAAGTGGTTCCAACACGTTCACACACAACCTATACTCATACCACAAGTCCAGAATTAGAGAGGATCATGTGATTGGATATATTTTCAACGATTTACTCAGTGTCTAACCAACTCTTTAGCGATTTAAATGTGGACCTAAAATTAGGTCCGTATATTTGTTTGTCGTGGTGGTGGTGGTGGTGTGCGCCCGTCCATCAGGTTGATTAACCACCAAAACCATAAAGGGTGCGGCCCTGCCGTTTCAGGGCATACACCACATCCATGGCGGTGACGGTCTTCCTTTTTGCGTGCTCGGTGTAGGTGACGGCGTCACGGATGACGTTCTCCAGAAACACCTTGAGGACGCCGCGTGTCTCCTCGTAGATGAGGCCGGATATACGTTTAACACCTCCACGCCGAGCTAGACGACGAATGGCGGGCTTGGTGATACCCTGGATGTTGTCACGAAGCACCTTACGATGACGCTTGGCGCCACCCTTTCCAAGTCCCTTGCCTCCTTTGCCTCGTCCAGTCATGTTGTTGTGGTTGCTACTACAGGTGGTCCTGGTGTGGCTTCGCCAGTTCAAGTTTTGAAGCTCCAAAAGTTGTTGGTAGCGAAAGTCAGAGCGGGGAAGATGACAGAGGAAGGAGCAGGAGGTTGGGAAGGGAATTGTAGTGGGAGAGATAGTGCCGTGGCTTTACACGACTGCGTTTATTTGGTTAGCGCATAGCGCACGTATTGGGTTTTGTCTGTGTTGGGTGTGTGATCCTCGGGTCACCACTCCTCCGGATTGTGTCAGTTCAAGTTTTGAAGCTCCAACAACTTTCCCTGAATACGAATTCGCAACCTTTCGATTTACAACAGGTACCTACTTTACTGCTAGGTGAACAGGGACCAAGGGGGCTGGGAAGAGTGTCCAAACAACTTCCGCTTGCCCGGGAATCGAACCCGTGACATCTTGCTTGCGAGGCAAGAGCGGTACCGCTTCTACCACAAGCGCCCCTTTGGCTTCGCCCACGGTTTGGTGGGAGTAGGTGGCGTGCTGTGGACGCAGCGGTAGTATCGTTCATCCAAGGCCGTCCCTCCCTCTTGGAGGTGGGGCGTAGCTTGCGGATGACGCATGCGGCACTCGTGGCCAATGAGGTGGCCACTGAGGTGGAGAATGTCTGTATATAAGCCCGCCCGCCTGCCAGGCCGCCCACATCGCTCCTGAACGAAGAAGACCTCTCAACAAGACCTCCTGCTGGACCCGGAACTCTGAAGACCGCCCTCTCCCTTGTACCATTGTTGGCCATCTTCCCGGACCGGACCACCCACGACTGTCATCGCCCACAACAACTCACGAGCGTTCTTGGTTTATCGAGCATTAGCTTGCCTTCCCCACTGGTGGTGTGAGTGACCCACACTCCAGCTGGAGAGCAGTTATAGCGTGATATTCCCGGCGTGGTTTGAGCCCTTTTCCTTCTACTACTATTTTTCCTTTTTCGCTCTGGCCTAGGGACCTGCACCCTCAAAAGTGTATTCGTCCTGCGGTCCCCCCTGTAACTGTTCACCTCCCTCCCAGGAGATTGTGAACACGAAAGGGGGTCGGAGCAAAACCCTCCCCAGCCGAGTCTTTCCAGGAAAACCGTGATCGTGCGGGTCCACCTGGAAAGAGGGTCGCAATCCTTATCCTTCCCAAATAGGCACACTTAGCTCACGTCTATAAGTGAGCAGTCACATACACTAGGAAGTAGGCTTCCCCAATCGGGGCTCCGGGAGAGAAGCTCAGGAACCACTCTACGACCACCAGCTAGTGGGGAGTGCTGTAATTCCTCTGCTATTTACTCAAACGGAATAGGTAGGATTTAAAAAAAAAAAAAATAAAAAAAAAATAAAAAATAAACCCGGTTATGGAGCGCGTACGCCCTCCTAACCGCGATCCCCGCCTGAACCGCCAACCTGACGACCCGAACTACGACAGGCTTCGCACAGAGAAAGCAGACCAGTTACGCGCCTTCAACGAAGCCCTGAAAAGTAGGAACTCTGCCACCACCTCCAACAACTCCACCACCACCACCACCTCCACCACCACCACCTCCACCACCACCACCACTGCTACCGCTACTGAGGACAACTGGACGAAGGTAGAAAACAAGAAACGCCGACGTGCTTTTTCGGGAAACGAATGCCGTCAAGCAGCCCCAAAGGCACCCATCACCACCACCAGCTCACCTCCAACGACACTGCCAAAATTCCGGATCACGAAAACGGACGCAAAAACAACATATGCCGCCGTCAGTGCGGCCCAACCTAAAGGGGGAGATGATCGTTCACCCCAAAGACAAGAACTCCGCCACCACCCTCGACACTTACCTGCAAAACACCACCACCATTACTTCAACCAAGCTAGACCCCGCCCAGAAACTGATGAAGTCGGTAGTCCTCCGATACCCAAAGGAACTACCTCTTGAACCCCTGGAGAACCACCCGAAGATCCTAAAAGCCGAGAGATGCTCTCCCCTGTCCGACAAGACGGCCACCACGAAACAAGTGCTCATAACGCACTACGGCTCACCCCCCAGCACCATAGACCTCAAAACCTGGGGGATCTACGAAGGGAGGCCCTTCGTCCCAGAGCCCCTGCGATGCTTCAGATGCCAGAAATACGGGCACCATCAGACAAGGTGCACGTACAGGGAAATCTGCGCAGTCTGCGCACAGAAGCACGGCACACAGTCCTGCCTCACCAAACTGAAAAATGGGGAAAAAATTGCCCCCAAGTGTGCCAACTGCGGGGGCAAACACCACGCCTGGAATCCTGGATGCTCCGAGAGAACAAAGAGGGTCCAGGCAAACCGACCAGCAGCAAGACCGGCCCCCACCGCCCACACACCAGCCCCACCAAGTACCTTCGTGTGGGGAACCCAAAGGCCCAAACAACAAAGACAACCTCCTCAGCCAGTCAACACCCAAAGTGCAGCCCAGTTTCCTGGCCTCACTACAGCCACACCTCAGCCACCCAAGCAGCAGAGAACGACAACCACGAGAAAGACAAAAGAAGCACACACCAAGGCACCAGAAGGAATGATACACATATCAGACCTAGCCAATGTACTGACGACCTTCGCGGAGGGCCTAGCCGGACTACTGGGCCACAAGATCCAACCCACACAGCTCCAAATACTCATGGGGAGCGTCCTCGGGCAAGTCGCCACAGTTCCAGCCACCTCAGTGGAGGAAGCCACGCCGGTCCGCACACGAGTAACAGCCGAGGTACACTCTACACCGAAGAAGGCCACCAGAGAACCCAAGACACCGACAGCTCCCAAGACACCGACAGCTCCCAAGATACCGACAGCTCCCAGAAAGAAACTGGACGTTTCAACTCCCCTGAACCGAACCACGGCCCAGAAGGCAAAAACCACAGAACACGAAGACATGGACCTGATTCAGTTGGAATCGAACTTGGACATCTCCATCGAGGACCACCAGAAGTCCCCGATGAAACAGTGGTGGAAAACGTCAGCACCCTGAACATCCTAACATGGAATGCTCAGGGCATCAAAAACAAGAAACACCTCCTACAAGAAGCAGCAGCCAAGGACAAGCTTGACATCATACTCCTACAAGAAACACTTCTACAAGAACACCACTGTTTCAAATTCAGCGGTTACAAGACATACAGGAGGCATTTCACGCAGGCGCCAACAAGAGGATGTATGATCTTGGTCAAGTCAAGCATACCCTCCGCCGATGTCACGCAGCAATTTCCATGCGGGGAAAACATCGAGACACAGGCCGTCAAAGTAACCCTCCAAGAACGGGAATTAACTGTTCACAACATCTACAAGAACCCAAGGGGCTCACTGGAGGTTACTCAATTATTTGCTTCGGCCGCCGACCACGCCACACTCATAGGAGGGGATTTCAACGCACATCATCCCTTCCTAAGCTCGGCAAGCCCCACAAATGAAGACGGCCTACACCTATACACCACCTTTCAAGATACACCTGAGATCTGCCTCCTGAACACCGGAGAGCCCACCCACACTAGGGGAGGAAGGCTAGATCTAACCTTCGTCTCCAGTGCACTACAGCCTTCGGCCTCCTGGCAGATACACCCCACGCTGACCAGTGACCACTTCGCCACCCTAACAACGCTGAAGGTGAACAAACTCCCCTCTCCACCCCCCCCGAGATGGAGATACAACACTCAAAAGGCAGACTGGGGACTCTTCAAGAAACACCTGGCTAAGTGGCGCGAAAAATCACAGCCGGCCGGCGCAGCACCCGCCGATGAGACATCCCTCCACCACCAATTGGTCGAGGCGTTTCACCTAGCGGCAGAAGAGGCTATCCCAAAAACAAAACCTACATCAAGACAGTACAATGATTACTGGTACTACTGTCCCAGGGTGAAAGAACTCAACCACAGAGTGAACATGGCCCGAAGAAACTACAGGAGACATCCCACGGCAACAAACAGACATCTCCTGCAAGTCATAGTTAAGGATACCAGGGAAGAGAATGAAGAAATTAAAAACGTAAGCTGGCTCAAGTGGTGCTCCGAACTGAACGAGCACACCTCCCTTGGCAAGATGTGGGCCCAGATCCGAAGGGCATCTGGGAAGGCAACACCACCACCACCAACTCATCCCAACCCAGAAGAGGAAGCCGAGAGACTTGCAAAACTGTTCTCTGACCGAGCAGCAACGAAGAACCTCCCGAGACAGGCGGAGGAGACACAACGGCGTCTGCGACAGGTCAGACTCCAGATGATCGAAGAGGCCTGCAACAGTGAAGATGACACCGACAGACCTTTCAACCAGCAAGAACTCCAGAAGTCGCTAAAACGAAGCAAGGACACAGCACCAGGGGCCGATAGGATAACCTACTCCATGCTTTCCCATGCCGGAGAAGCCGGACACGAGGCAGCCCACACCTCACATCTTTGCTTGCTACTATAAATACCGCAGGCAACAACATCGCCGAGATACTCAGCACAGTGGACTACAAACCAGCTCTGGTGGTCTTCCTCGACCTGGAGAAGGCCTTCGAACTAGCAAATCCACTGGCCATTACAACGACGCTCGCTGAAAAATGCGTCAAAGGAAGGTTGCTGGGGTGGATCCAGAACTACCTCACACAGAGAGAAGCAAGAGTACTCTTTCAGGGAGCAACCTCAAGCTACAGGGTCCATGAAAACGGAACCCCACAAAGAGGCATCCTCAGTCCAATGCTGTTCAATGTCCTGATGGAAAATCTTGTCAAACTTCCTTTCAGACAAACAGCCAAGCTCCTATGCTATGCAGACGACTTACAGCTTATAGTAAGAGGATCAAACAGACTAGCCAACACGCAACACGCACTCCAACTTATAGAAGAGGAGTGCAACAGACTTGGACTCAAGATAAATCCAGCCACGTCGAAAGCGATGGCCATCTGCACAGACACACCAGACAAGATGCTCTCCATACAAAACTCGCCGGTAGTCTGGACCAACGCCCACCAGTGTCTTGGAATCTGGTTTGACCAGAAACTCACCTTCAAGCCGCAACTCGAGTATCTCAGGCACAGGACGAAGAGCAGACACAATATAATGAGGTCGCTCACCAGCAAATCCGCAGGAGCAAACCTTCATGTGCTCAAAGCCTACTACACAGCCGCCATCAGATCGCTGGTAGATTACAGTGCTCCAGCACTCATTGGACTGAGAGAAGACCAAATAGCTAAGCTAGAAGTCATTCAAAACAATACTCTCAGGACCATGCTCGGAGCACCCATGTGGACCAGAATTTGCAATCTGCAAATGGAAACCGAGCTACCACCCCTGGCAGTACGAGTCAAGCAGGTGACAGCCGGTCTCCTCGCCAAAATCTGCAGAGCAGACAAGCCCACAGCTGCCAAGATT
Source organism: Homarus americanus (assembly GCF_018991925.1). Lineage (NCBI taxonomy): Eukaryota > Metazoa > Arthropoda > Malacostraca > Decapoda > Nephropidae > Homarus > Homarus americanus. The sequence continues at coordinate 8,674 of NW_024711086.1, read as the reverse complement.
CGAATCAGTGCCTCCCTCCACCTCGACCACAGAGTGCGAGGGGCCACCTGGTCGCACGAGGCAAGCGAGGTCATCCGACACCTGCAAGCAGAAACACTCGTCAAGAACAACCAAGACACACGAGACAATGGTTACACTGTTCCTCCACCATGGAGCCCTCCACCAGCCACACTCAAATTCACTGACCTCGGCGATAGTAAAGCCAACCTCCAGAAGGAGGACCTCCAAAAAATATCTCTCCAAGCCATAGCCACCGAGACACCGGCTGATGCAGCATCATACTTCACAGACGGCTCGGTGGACCCAAAACATCACAGATCCGGAGCGGCCTTCTACACCCAAGGTCAGACCCTCAAATGGAGACTTTCCAACGACTGCTCCACCCTACAAACAGAACTGGTAGCAATCTCAAAGGCCCTACAACACGCTGCAACACAACATAACAAGTCCGTCATAATTCACACGGACTCGAAATCGGCCATGCAAGCGCTGCAACACAGTCAACCAAGAGACAACGTCCACATCATCACCTCGATCCTCGCGCAGCTACAGGAATTCCAAAGCCAAAACCGACCAGTCGTCTTACACTGGATTCCCAGTCATGTAGGGATCGGAGGAAACGACGTGGCAGACGAAGCAGCCAAGGCAGCTACACGCTCCAGTACCGTACACATCCAAGTTCCAGCAAGTGTGCAACAGATCAAGAATCACCTCAGAAAGACTACCAAGCTCCACATCAAAAGAGCTTCCTTCATGCACTCAACGCTGGTTCCCAATCAGCCAAATGGTACCTGGCGGCCACAAAAGGGGAACCACCTTTCGCAGACAAGAAAACTCCAAGACAAACCCAAGCCAGCCTTCACCGACTACGACTAGGGTACAAGTGCTCCTGGCAGATGATCGGAAATGACGTCACGGAATGCACCTACTGTCAGGAGCCAGCAGCCAACCCACTTGAACACTATCTCCTCGATTGCGAGGTCACACAAAGCCTCCGAGACAGAACTCAAATCTCCCAAGAAACACACACAACACCAGCGGCCACTCTAACCCGAAAGGCCCACACAGACCACATTCACCACCTACTCCGGGTCATCACACGATACCCACCACCCAGATAGCTTAGAAAGCATCCTCTCCCAGCAAGTGCGCACCCCAGTTCGGGGGGCGCGCCACTCCGAGGCTGACCACGTCCAAGAGTGGGGGCCGGTGGTAAGCGTCCACTGATCGGGGGTCCGCTCACACTTGCAACCTGCAGTATCCCTCCAATCTGCAGGTGGGACCACCTCCAATCCCAATCCGGTCTGGCTGCTCCTGGAGCTCCAGCCGGAACCACCAAACGGGCCGCCTATAGGCAAAGGCCCGTGTCGGACTATGGTCCGACAATCTATACAACAACAACAACCGGGCCGCCCGTATTGACTATTTCGTCGTCGAGATGGCCCGTACTAAACAGACTGCCCGCAAGTCCACTGGAGGCAAGGCTCCACGGAAGCAGCTTGCCACCAAGGCAGCTCGCAAGTCCGCCCCAGCCACCGGTGGTGTCAAGAAGCCCCATCGTTACAGGCCCGGAACCGTCGCCCTTCGTGAGATCCGTCGTTACCAGAAGAGCACAGAGCTACTCATCAGGAAGCTGCCCTTCCAGCGCCTGGTGCGTGAGATCGCCCAGGATTTCAAGACTGACCTGCGCTTCCAGTCGTCTGCCGTCATGGCTCTGCAGGAAGCCTCTGAGGCTTACCTGGTGGGTCTTTTCGAGGACACCAACCTGTGTGCCATTCACGCCAAGCGCGTTACCATCATGCCCAAGGACATCCAGCTGGCCCGGCGCATCCGCGGAGAGCGTGCTTAAGTCCTCTTCCTTGGGGAAAAACAAAAAGCACAACAAAACCTACCAGACATCTATAACTCGGCCCTTCTCAGGGCCAAAGAACTGTTCTGAAGATAATTTTCATGACAATCGAAATGGTTGGTGGTCGGAGAGCGTTAATTTCGGTTACCCAAATCGCCTAACGGTAAGTTGGTAACATTCGTGGAGGTACGATTGTATAGTAGGTCATCAATTCGGGAGGTGGGAGGGTGCAACAAACAAGAGCTAGTAACAAATAAATATATAAAGAATAAGTAAGTAAAGAAATAAATAAAATAAAAGAACATACAATAAAATAAAATAAAATTTTTTTTTACATGAAATAGGCATGCTGCAAACAAGAAATGAAGCCCAAACACACTCCATGTATGTCACTTTGCAGTGGGTGTAAAAGTACTCCACGCAGAATTTATTTATTTATTTATTATGTTTTGATTTAGTCCTGTTTCTACGCCAATAGAGAATGCAGATTATTATAATTTTATTTTTTTTATTTCCCTCTCAATATATCACTGTCGGTAACTGTCTCTTTAACATGTAACTGTGGCTCCGATGGAGCCGATTAAGTTGTAGTAGTGGGATGGCGTGTTTGTTGTGCACAAGTAACCTCTTACTTGGAAGAGGTGTACTTGGTGACAGCCTTGGTGCCCTCAGACACGGCATGCTTGGCCAGTTCACCGCGCAGCAAGAGTCGGACAGCTGTCTGGATTTCCCGACTTGTAATGGTGGAGCGTTTGTTGTAGTGCGCCAGGCGGGAAGCTTCGGCAGCGATGCGCTCGAAGATGTCGTTCACGAAAGAGTTCATGATGGACATAGCTTTGGAGGAGACTCCTGTGTCGGGGTGCACTTGCTTCAGTACCTTGTAGATGTAGATGCTGTAGCTTTCCTTCCTCCTGCGCTTCTTCTTCTTGTCACCCTTGGCAATGGCCTTCTGGGCCTTTCCAGCCTTCTTGGCAGCCTTTCCGGAAGTTTTGGGAGGCATGGCGGCACCGTTACTCGTGGCGCGGAGCGAGAGAATTGAAAACTGGCCCGACTAACTTTTCCTTATATACCGAGCGGGCCGCTCAGGATCAGACTGGCTGCAGCTACGGCTCTCTTACATTGGTTGGGTCCGCGAGACGGCCACCTGGCCTGATCCTGAGCTTGGTATAAAAGACCAAGGTGGCGGGCGGAAATTTAACTCCTATCACGAAAAGCAGCAGCAGCAACATGTCAGGACGCTGCAAGGGAGGCAAAGTGAAGGGCAAGTCAAAGTCCCGTTCTAGCAGGGCCGGACTCCAGTTCCCCGTGGGTAGAATCCACCGTCTCTTGCGTAAGGGCAACTATGCTGAGCGCGTTGGTGCAGGTGCCCCTGTGTACCTTGCAGCCGTCATGGAGTGCCTGGCAGCAGAAGTGCTCGAGCTGGCCGGTAACGCCGCCCGCGACAACAAGAAGACCCGCATTATCCCACGTCATCTTCAGCTTGCCATTCGCAATGACGAGGAGCTGAACAAGCTCCTGTCTGGAGTCACCATTGCCCAAGGGGGTGTCCTTCCTAACATCCAAGCTGTGCTCCTCCCCAAGAAGACAGAGAAGAAATAAGAACCCAAGGTTCGTTCACACAAGACAACCTAACCAAACAGGCTCCTTTCGGAGCCACAGGATATCACTTAAAGAGAGAAATATACGACATCAACGTTTTGCAGGATAACACTCTATTTTACGTGTAATTAGCATAGTATTGTGGAAATTGAGTGAAATTGATTTTGAATGGTGTAGATGTGAAGGGCGGTTGTGGGGGCCTGGGGTGGGGGACTTAAACGGGACTTAGAAGGGCGCAGAAGCAGCTTTAGCAGCAGCAGCAGCAAGGGAGGCGACCTTATTTTCAGTCAGGTTCATACACAAAGAAATACATCAGATTCATTGACAGTACAGTACACATTTACCAGTGTGGGCTAGCCAATTTGGGATAAAGAGCAAGAATGTAATGTCCTCAATGAAGTAATGACATAGTTCAAGATACAATAAGTGAGGTGGCCTGAAGTCTTTGACAGTGTCCCATTCAATAATATAGTAGTGCTTTAAAGGTGTATCACCAAGTTTACATGCTGAGTGTTCCTTTATGGGTACAGCGTTACTAACTAGCCAGATGTGTCTGTATCCTAACCTAATTCTGGCCACGACTACATCACACAGGCAGGCAGGAGCAAGTTGTTTGGACACTATTCCTAGCCCCCTTGGTCCCTGTTCACCTACTGTAGCAGTAAGTATGTACCTGTTGTAAATCGAAAGGTTGCCAATTCGTATTCAAGGAAAGTTGTTGGAGCTTCTAAACTTGAACTGACACAATCCGAGGAGTGGTGACCCGAGGATCACAGACACTATCTCTCCCACTACAAATCCCTTCCTAACCTCCTGCTCCTTCCTATGTCCTCCCAAAATTGAACCATGCTATCGCAAAGGTAATAATACAGGTAGAGACAACAACATATTTTCCTATTGTCTTATTATATATTAATAACAGAAACGCTTTACATTGTCTCACTGTTCATTTCCTCCACAATTCTTCCTCTTACTTCTTCTTCTTCTTCTTCTTCTTCTTCTTCTTCTTCTTCTTCTTCTTCTTCTTCTTCTTCTTCTTCTTCTTCTTCTTCTTCTTCTTCTTCTTCTTCTTCTTCTTCTTCTTCTTCTTCTTCTTCCATGAATACTTTATTAACGGTGTATGTAAGTTTCACCATGTTTTGCACGACAGCGGTAGAGCAAAGTATATTTTGTTAGCAATAAACCAAAAGCATATTTTATGGCCTAATCATCACTACATAGAACACCACCCATAAAGCATGATACTAGTAGACCACAAAAACTGCTATAAACACCCAAAGCATATTTTATTGCCTAATCATCACTACATAGAACACCACTCATAAAGCATGATACTATTAGACCACAAACTGCTATAAACCCCAATAATATACTATACTAGTGACTCTAATTGTGTTACCCAATATTATACGAAATAATACTATAAAACATAATAATAAACACACTAATAGTGTATATTAGTTGAATGCACAATCTGATGAGAAGTCAAAAAAAAAACAAAAAAACATAACAATAACCTAGAAAGAGTGTAGAGTATTTTTGTGCAAACTATTATACTAGTAGATGGTCTAAGATAACTGTATGTGAAGGAAAAGGTGTGCTCTCCACTCAAACTTTTTTTTTATGAAATCTCCTACTCCCCAGCTGAGCGGTACGCCCAATGGGAAACAAAACGTGGCACATAACACGCCGCCCGCCAGCTCTGGCTCGGTGAATAGGAATCAGTAATCGGGCGGAGTATAAACAACACCGCCACCAATGTGCTCCTCCCATCTCTGAGGAAATCTGGCGGGCAACTTAGTATTATATTAGCAGGTAATAATAATAACAATAATAATAATAATACTACTACTACTACTACTACTACTACTAATAATAATAATATTAATAATAATAACATGCAATTTCATTTTATAACACATAATAACAAAATAGTGTATAGCCTACTATACTTAACTATAATAGGTTAGGTTGCGTAGGAGGATCTAAAAAGTACAGTAGTATACACACACACACACACACACACACACACACACACACATACATATAGACAACAAACTAAATTAGAAACCACACGTCAGTGAAGTTATCAAATCCTCCAGTTTCCGTCTCCACCTCCTACGCCGACTCAAGTCCCTCGGTGGTCCTGCACATGAGCTCCTCAGTGTTTACACAACATTCATACTTCCCAAGCTCACCTATGCCTCCTCCACCTGGTCTTCCTCCCTAAATGCCACACAACGTAAACACCTCGAAAAAGTGCAAAAGAGGCCATGCAAGATTATTCTCTACCCTTCCTACTCCACATATCAAGAAGCGCTCAACACACTGACCCTTTAGACTCTCACTGACCATCACCACGACCTCATCTGCAAATTTGGTAAGAAGCTTCTACACCATCCCCGACCCCGGCTCCTACTACCACCTGAGATCCCTAGTCCGAGAATTGCTCTTTGACACCACAACCGCATCCAGCCCAGCCCATACGTGCACGAACTGATCGCTATAAGAACAGCCCAGTCCCAACCATTGTAAAAATTATCGATAACTTGTAATAAATCAGTGTACTCACTCCCAGTAAACACTACTCCTTGCACTGTCACTATGTTGAAATGAACTGTAGTTTGAGCTTTTCCCCAGCTAGTTATTATATGTTTTATTTGTGTCACTCATGTTACTTGTATATTATTTGTAATTCGTAACCCATTCCCCAAATATGTAACTGTATATTTTCAGCCTTCTGGCTGCCAAGCTCTTTCAATAAACCGTTAATTATTATTATTATTATTATTATTTATATGTTGGCCCATAACAACTCACTCCCCTGAACCCTCCTCCCCAGCGGACTATCAACAAGTTCTTGCCATAAGGTACTATCTCATTTGGCCAAGGAATGGAACCAGTGATGAATAGTGGTGAACAGTGCTTAACTCAGTGAAAAACAACTCGGCAGTTGAGTCTTACCCAAGCTAGCTAACCACCTTCACACAGTGAGGTCCCAGGTACCCAGTTATACTTCCCCTGAGACTCCACGATAGAGAGGCCTGGGACCACACCTCACCCACTTGAATGAGTGAGTCATGTCGACCACGTGGTGTCCCCAAGATGCTACGACACCACGTAGTGAATGTTTTGCTACAGCATCATCATGTGAAGTTCCTCATAACACCATCTGTGAGGTAACTGCTACATCATCAGGCCCCTCATAACGCCATCTGTGAGGGAGTTACTACACTACGTGTCTGGTGTTTAACATCTCACCTTACATTATCTACGCGTGCAAACATCAATCTGTATGTTCACTGTGTGCTCCTTCACCTTTCTCTAATGAGGGCTTTTGTTAAACCACCAATGTATGATGTACTAAGTCATTTGTGTCCAATGTATACTTTCGAAAAGCCCTTGTTTGGGGAAGGTAGGAGAGAGTAGTCGTCATTATTGTCCAAGCCACATTATTTATTTCTATATATAAGTAATGCAGGCTGGTTTTTAAATACCTCAATCCCCTAACGGTGCCGTTTGTATATTAAGAAATACCGAAGCCATACAGTACAACACCAGCGAATATGAAGTATCACTGTAACCGGCAACTGTTACTCACTCATACCTACATACATATATAGAGTCTTTACAGAATGATAGCAGACACGGGGAAGACGAACAACAAGAGGAGAAGAGTTAGAAGAAAATCAACTCCAAGCTAAGAAGAAGAATACCAAGACATTTCCTCCAAACAAGAAAACAACACACACACAATCAAGCCGACCAAACACTGAGAAACCATGGCGGAACCCAACATGCACCGGACGCTTGACCTGACTCTATCCTGCCGCATCCAGGCGAGTTGCTGCTTAAAGTCCCTCACGCAAGCGCTGTTTAGCCACTGCACCTATTCTATCCTCCTAAAATTCACTTCAATCCCCCCTGCCACTAGCATGTTATGTATGTATGTATGTATGTATGTATGTATGTATGTATGTATGTATGTATGTATGTATGTATGAATGAATGATAACTGTAACTTTGTGTATTAAAACTCATTACTCTTACCGAAGTAATATAGTGCGTGGTTATGTTATGTCATGTTAGGATAGATTATAAACTACATTGGGTTACATTTCGTGAGGTTCGGTGACGCTACAGGAAGTTAGGTGAGGTACCTGGAGGTTAGGTGAATGTTGACTGACTGACTGACAATTATTAGGAAGTGGTTCCAACACGTTCACGCACAACCTATACTCATACCACAAGTCCAGAATTAGAGAGGATCATGTTATTGGATATATTTTCAACGATTTACTCAGTGTCTAACCAACTCTTTTGTGATTTAAATGTGGACCTAAAATTAGGTCCGTATATTTGTTTGTCGTGGTGGTGGTGGTGGTGGTGGTGGTGTGCGCCCGTCCATCAGGTTGATTAACCACCAAAACCATAAAGGGTGCGGCCCTGCCGTTTCAGGGCATACACCACATCCATGGCGGTGACGGTCTTCCTTTTTGCGTGCTCGGTGTAGGTGACGGCGTCACGGATGACGTTCTCCAGAAACACCTTGAGGACGCCGCGGGTCTCCTCGTAGATGAGGCCGGATATACGTTTAACACCTCCACGCCGAGCTAGACGACGAATGGCGGGCTTGGCGATACCCTGGATGTTGTCACGAAGCACCTTACGATGACGCTTGGCGCCACCCTTTCCAAGTCCCTTGCCCCCTTTGCCTCGTCCAGTCATGTTGTTGTGGTTGCTACTACAGGTGGTCCTGGTGTGGCTTCGCCCACGGTTTGGTGGGAGTAGGTGGCGTGCTGTGGACGCAGCGGTAGTATCGTTCATCCAAGGCCGTCCCTCCCTCTTGGAGGTGGGGCGTAGCTTGCGGATGACGCATGCGGCACTCGTGGCCAATGAGGTGGCCACTGAGGTGGAGAATGTCTGTATATAAGCCCGCCCGCCTGCCGGGCCGCCCGTATTGACTATTTCGTCGTCGAGATGGCCCGGACTAAACAGACTGCCCGCAAGTCCACTGGAGGCAAGGCTCCACGGAAGCAGCTTGCCACCAAGGCAGCTCGCAAGTCCGCCCCAGCCACCGGTGGTGTCAAGAAGCCCCATCGTTACAGGCCCGGAACCGTCGCCCTTCGTGAGATCCGTCGTTACCAGAAGAGCACAGAGCTACTCATCAGGAAGCTGCCCTTCCAGCGCCTGGTGCGTGAGATCGCCCCGGATTTCAAGACTGAC
>NW_024711085.1:0-16657 GCF_018991925.1 Homarus americanus | reverse complement strand
GGTTTCCGATCAGGGCCCATTGTTATAATTTCGACCAGGGGACTTCTTATTCAGGACTTTATGTTTGATCTGGGGGATTCTTTTATAGTGCCAGGAGACTTTTGTTATACTCTTGATCAGGGGACTTTTTTATACTTGCTCAGGAGGCTTTGTTATACCTGATCAGGGGACTTTTTAGGTACCTTTGCAGAGGGCTTTGCTATAGTGATTTCAGGGACTTTGTTATTCTTTGATCAGGAGGCTTTTGAGTACCTGATTAGGGGACTTTTGCCATATCGGCAGGGGACTATTTTAGGTACTTGACCAATGGACTTTTTGTTGGGTACTTGATGAGGGGCCATTGTTATACTTGATCAGGTGATTTTAGAGCTCACCATAATTTTGTTATAATTTTATCAAGGGATATATGCACTAGGACTTTGTTATACTCTGTCAAGAGGACCTTTGTTATACTCTGATTAGGGGTCTTTTATACCTGATGAGGGCTATACTGACCAGGGGCTTTTTTATACTCGATCAGGAACTTTGTTATACCCGATCAGGGACTTTTTTATAATTAATCAGGGACTTTGTCATTCTTTTGGTGTGGATCTTTCCTATATTTGGACCAATGGACTTTGCTTACTAATGAGGGGCTTTTTGTTATATCTGATGGGGGCCTCGTTATACTCTGATCAGGGACTTTGTTATACTCCACCAGGGGATTTTGTTATACCTGATTCAGGGGATTTTTTATACTTTGACCAGAGGACTTGTTATAATTTATCAGGACTTTTGTTTTTCCTGACCAGGGGATTTTGTTATACTCGACCAGAGCCTTTGTTAGTACTGTCGTTAGGTTCTTTGCTTGGTAATCGATCAGAGGACTTTGTTAGTTTTGGATTGGGAATTTGTTATACTGGGCCAGAGACTTGTTATACTCGATCAGGGATGTTATACTTGGGATCATGACTTTGTTATACTGACCATGGATTTTCGTTATACCTGATCAGGAACTTGTTATTTCGATCAGGGACTTTGTTATACCTGTCGAGGGGCTTTGTTTACCTGGATTTGGAAATTTGTTGGTATTTCGAGATCTTTGTCTTATTTGGATCAGGCCTCTTTGCTATACTCGACCAGGGACTTTGTTATGCACTGACCATGGACTTTTTATTCTCGATTAGGCGGGCTTGTTATAACCAATTGTGGCATTGTTATACCTGATTAGGGTTGTTACCATCAGGGCCTTTGTTATACTAGCTGAGGGACTTTGTTAGTACCTGATTAGGGCCTTTTTAGACTGGATCAATGGACCATTGTTATGCAGTCAATCAGGGCTTTGTTATACTGATTGTGGACTTTATACTTGACCAGGGACTTTTGTTATACCTGATCAGGGGACTTTTTTATACTGACCAGAGGACTTTGTTGTACTAATATCAGGGACTTTGTTATTTTTAATTTGGACTTTGTTATTTCGACCAGAGGTTTTGTTATACTCTGGTCAGGGGTGATTCTTGTTATAATCGATCAGAGGACTTTGTTATGCCTGATCTGGGGACTTTGATATACCGGGGCAGGAGACTTTGTTATATCTTGATCAGGGATGTTATACTCGGATCATGGACTTTGTTTACTGGAACTAGGACTTTTGTTATACCTGATCAGGACTTGGTTATTCTTGATCAGGGACTTTGCTATGTTTGGTTCAGGGCTTTTGTTATTACTCTGTACTTTGTTTATACTTGATCGGTGACTTTTGTCTTTATTTTTACGTCAGGCCCTTTTGCTATATCACCAGGAATTTTGTTGTATGACCGGACTTTGTTATTCTTTTGTGGGGCGGCTTTGATATACTCAATCAGGGACTTGTTATACTTGATGAGAGGCCTTTGTTATACTTGGATCAGGGGCCTTTTATGGCATTGGGATGGGGGACTTTGTTATACTCGATTGAGTGCTTCTTTGGATTTTGATTACGGACCTTGTTATAATTCAACCTGCTACCTGATTAGGTGGATTCTTTTTATACTCGAGCAGTGGGGTTTGTTATGCCTGATCAGGGGACTTTGTTATACCTGGATCTGGAGGCTTTGTTATACCTGATCGTGGACTTTGCTATACTGACCAGGGGAATTTTGTATACTCTGATCAGGGGAATTTGTTATAATTGACCACGGGACTTTTTTATACTTGACCAATGGACTTTTGTTATTATGTTTCTGATGAGGGGCTTTGTATAATTTTGGACCAGGGGGCCTTTTGTTATACTCTGATTGGAAAGCTTTTGTTATAATTTTGACCATGGGTCTTTTTTTATACCCACCAGGGACTTTTGTTATACTCGATCAGGGATAGTTTTTACTCATTTGTGTTCTTGTTTACTAATTTCAGGGTACTTTTGTTGTATTTGTCTAGTGGGCTTTGTTTACTAGGATGAGGGACTACCGATCAGGGACTTTTTCATACTTACTCGAACCTTTTGTTTTATCATGAATAGGACTTTGTTGAATCATATCAGACTTTGTTGTGCTTTGATCTGGGACGTTGTTATATCAACAGAGAATTTTGTTGTTTTGAATAGAAATACTATCAGACTTTGATACTCGGGACTTTGTTATACTCGATCAATGGACTTTGTTATACTCGATCAGGGGACTTTGTTATACTCGACCAGAGGCCTTTGTTATACTCGGTCAGGGGACTTTGTTATAATCGCTCAGGGGACTTTGTTATACTCGATCAGGGGACTTTGTTATACTCGTCCAGGGGTCTTTGTTATACTCGATCAGGGGACTTTCTTATACTCGATCAGGGGACTTTGTCTTACTCGATCAGGGTCTTTTGCTATACTCGACCAGGGGACTTTGTTATAATCAATCAGGGGACTTTGTTATGCTCGATATGGGGACTTTGTTATACTGGGCCAAGGGACTTTTTTATACTCGATCAGCGGACTTTGTTATACTGGACCAGGTGACTTTTTTATACTCGATCAGGGGACTTTGTTATACTCGATCAGGGTACTTTTGTTATGCTCAATCAGGGGACTTTGTTATACTCGACCAGGGGCCTTTGTTATACTCGATCACTTGACTTTGTTATACTCGATAAGGGGACTTTGTTATACTCGTCCAGGGGGCTTTGTTATACTCGATTACAAAACTTTGTTATACTCCACCAGGGACTTTGTTATTGTCGATCAGGGGATATGTTATACTCGATCAGGGGAATTTGTTATACTCGGTTTGGGGACTTTGTTATACTCGTCTAGTGGGCTTTGTTATACTAGGATCAGGGGACTTCGTTATACTCGAACAGGGGACTTTGTCTTACTCGATCAGGGCCCTTTGTTATACTCGACCAGGGGACTTTGTTGTAATCGATCAGGGGACTTTGTTATGCTCGATCTGGGGACTTTGTTATACTGGGCCAGGAGACTTTGTTATACTCGATCAGGGGACTTTGTTATACTCGCTCAGGAGGCTTTGTTATACTCGATCAGGGGACTTTCTTATACTCGAGCAGGGGGCTTTGTTATACTCGATCAGGGGACTTTGTTATACTCGATCAGGAGGCTTTGTTATACTCGCTCAGAGGACTTTGCTATACTCGACCAGGGGACTTTTTTATAATTAATCAGGGGACTTTGTCATACTCGATCAGTGGACTTTCCTATGTTTGACCAATGGACTTTGCTATACTCAATGAGAGGCTTTTGTTATACTCGATGAGGGGCCTTTGTTATACTCGATCAGGGGACTTTGTTATACTCGAGCAGGGGACTTTGTTATACTCGATCAGGAGCCTTTGTTATACTAGATGAGGGACTTTGTTATACTCGATTAGGGGCCTTTTTAGACTCGAGCACGGACCTTTGTTATACTCAATCAGGGGACTTTGTTATACTCGATCAGGGGACTTTTTTATACTTGACCAATGGACTTTGTTATACTCGATGAGGGGCCTTTGTTATACTTGACCAGGGGCCTTTGTTATACTCGATTAGAAAGCTTTGTTATACTCGACCAGGGGACTTTTTTATACTCTACCATGGACTTTGTTATACGCGATCAGGGGATATGTTTTACTCGATCAGGGGACTTTGTTATACTCGGATCAGGGGATTTTGTTGTATTTGTCTAGTGGGCTTTGTTATACTAGGATGAGGGGACTTTGTTATACTCGATCAGGGGACTTTGTCTTACTCGATGAGGGACCTTTGTTATACTCGACCAGGGGACTTTGTTGTAATCGATCAGGGGACTTTGTTATGCTCGATCTGGGAACGTTTTTATACTAGGCCAGGAGACCTTGTTATACTCGAATAGGGGATATGTTATACTCGATCAGGGGACTTTGTTATACTGGACCCGGGGGCTTTGTTATACTCGATCAGTGGACTTTGTTATACTCGATCAGGGACTTTGTTATTCTCGTCCAGGTGGACTTTGTTAAACTCGACCAGAGGCCTTTGTTATACACGGTCAGGGGACTTTGTTATAATCGATCAGGGACTTTGTTATGCTCGATCTAGGGATTTGTTATACTTCGCCAGGAGACTTTGTTATACTCGATCAGGGGATGTGTTATACTCGATCAGGGGACTTTGTTATACTGGACCAGGGGACTTTGTTATACTCGATCAGGGGACTTTGTTATACTCGATCAGGGGACTTTGTTATACTCGTCCAGGGGGCTTTGTTATACTCGATCAGGGGAATTTGTTATACTCGATAAGTTAAACTTGTTATACTCGATCAGGGGACTTTTGTTATACTCGATCAGAAGACTTTCATATACTCGCCCAGAGGACTTTGTTATACTCGACCAGGGGCCTTTGTTATACTCGATTAGAAAACTTTATTATAAACGACCAGAACACTTTGTTATACTCGATGAAGGGACTTTTGTTATACTCGATCAGGGGACTTTGTTATACTCGACCAGGGGCCTTTGTTATACTCGATCACCGGACTTTGTTATACTCGATAAGGTAACTTTGTTATACTCGATAAGGGGAATTTGTTAGACTCGAACAGGGGACTTAGTTATACTCGACCAGGGGACTTTGTTATACTCGATTAGGCGGCTTTGTTAAACTCGATCGGGGGCCTTTGATATACTAGATCAGTGGACTCTGTTATACTCGAAGAGGGGCCTTTTTTGACTCGATCAGGGGCCTTTGTTTTACTCGATCAGGGGATTTTGTTATTCTCGATCAGGGGACCTTCTTATACTTGAGCAGGGGGCTGTGTTATACTCGATCAGGGGACTTTGTTATACTCGATGAGGAGGCTTTGTTATACTCGATCAGGTGACTTTGCCTTACTCGACCAGGGGACTTTGTTATACTCGACTTAGGGACTTTTTTATACTTGACCAATGGACTTTGTTATACTCGATGAGGGGCCTTTGTTATACTCGATGAGGGGCCTTATTTATACTAGATCAGGGGACTTTGTTATACTCGATTAGGGGCCTTTTTTAGACTCGATTACGGGCCTTTGTTATACTCAATCAGGGGACTTTGTTATACTCGATCAGGGGACTTACTTATACTCAAGCAGTGGGCTTTGTTATACTCGATCAGGGGACTTTGTTATACTCGCTCAGGAGGCTTTGTTATACTCGATCAGGAGACTTTGTTATACCTCTATGAGGAGGCTTTGTTATACTCTATGAGGGGCCTTTGTTATACTTGACCAGGGGCCTTTGTTATACTCGATTAGAAAACTTTGTTATACTCGACCAGGGGACTTTGTTATACTCCACCAGGGACTTTGTTATTGTCGATCAGGGGATATGTTATACTCGATCAGGGGAATTTGTTATACTCGGTTCAGGGGACTTTGTTATACTCGTCTAGTGGGCTTTGTTATACTAGGATCAGGGGACTTCGTTATACTCGAACAGGGGACTTTGTCTTACTCGATCAGGGCCCTTTGTTATACTCGACCAGGGGACTTTGTTGTAATCGATCAGGGGACTTTGTTATGCTCGATCTGGGGACTTTGTTATCCTGGGCCCGGAGACTTTGTTATACTCGATCAGGGGACTTTGTTATACTCGCTCAGGAGGCTTTGTTATACTCGATCAGGGGACTTTCTTATACTCGAGGAGGGGGCTTTGTTATACTCGATCAGGGGACTTTGTTATACTCGATCAGGAGACTTTGTTGTACTCGACCAGGGGACTATTTTATACTTGACCAATGGACTTTGTTGTACTCGATGAGGGGCCATTGTTATACTCGATCAGGGGACTTTTTTATACTCGACCAGAGTACTTTGTTATACTCGATCAAGGGATATGTTATACCCGATCAGGGGACTTTGTTATACTCAATCAGGAGACTATGTTTTACTCGATTAGGGGCCTTTCTTATCCTCGATGAGGGGGCTTTCTTATACTCGACCAGGGGACTTTGTTATACTCGATCAGGGAACTTTGTTGTACTCGACCAGGGGACTTTTTTATAATTAATCAGGGGACTTTGTCATACTCGATCAGTGGACTTTCCTATATTTGACCAAGGGACTTTGCTATACTTTGTTATACTCGACCAGGGGACTTTGTTATACTCCAGCAGGGACTTTGTTATACTCGATGAGGGGCCTTTGTTATACTCGATCAGGGGACTTTGTTATACTCGAGCAGGGGACTTTGTTATACTTGATCAGGGGACTTTTTTATACTCGACCAGAGGACTTTGTTATACTAATATCAGGGGACTTTGTTATTCTCGACCAGGGGATTTTGTTATACTCGACCAGAGGCCTTTGTTATACTCGATCATGGGACTTTGCTATACTCGACCAGGGGACTTTGTTATACTCGATCAGGGGAATTTGTTATACTCGACCACGGGACTTTTTTATACTTGACCAATGGACTTTGTTATACTCGATGAGGGGCCTTTGTTATACTTGACCAGGGGCCTTTGTTATACTCGATTAGAAAGCTTTGTTATACTCGACAAAGGGACTTTTTTATACTCCACTTGGGACTTTGTTAAATTCGAACAGGGATTATGTTATACTCGACCAGGGGACATTGTTATACTCGACCAGAGGCCTTTGTTATACTCGGTCAGGGGACTTTCTTATAATCGATCGGGGGACTTTGTTATGCTCGATCTAGGGACTTTGTTATACTTCGCCTGGAGACTTTGTTATAATCGATCAGGGGATGTGTTATACTCGATCAGGGGACTTTGTTATACTGGACCAGGGGACTTTGTTATACTCGATCAGGGGACTTTGTTATACTCGATCAGGGAACTTTGTTATACTCGTCCAGTGGGCTTTGTTTACTAGGATCAGGGGAATTTGTTATTCTCGACCAGGGGACTTTGTTATACTCGACCAGAGGCCTTTTTAATACTCGGTCAGGGGACTTTGTTATACTCGTCCAGGGGGCTTTGTTATATTCGGTCAGGGGACTTTCATATACTCGATCAGGGGACTTTGTCTTACTCGATCAGGGCCCTTTGCTATACTCGACCAAGGGAATTTGTTATACTCGGTCAGGTACTATGTTATAATCGATCAGGGGACTTTGTTATGCTCGATATGGGGACTTTGTTACACTGGGCCAGGGGACTTTTTTATACTCGATCAGCGGACTTTGTTATACTGGACCATGGGACTTTTTATACTCGATCAGTGGACTTTGTTAAACTCGATCAGGAGAGTTTTGTTATATTCGATTAGGGACTTTGTTATACTCGACCAGGGGCCTTTGTTATACTCGATCACCAGACTTTGTTATACTCGATAAGGGGACTTTGTTGTACTCGATAAGGGGAATTTGTTATACTCGATAAGGGGACTTTGTTAGACTCGTACAGGGGACTTTGTTATACTCGACCAGGGGACTTTGTTATACTCCATTAGGCGACTTTGTTAGACTCGAAAAGGGGACGTTGTTATACTCGACCAGGGGCCTTTGTTATACTCGATTAGAAAACTTTGTTATACTCGACCAAGGGACTTTGTTACACTCGATCAAGGGACTTTTGTTATACTCGATCAGGGGACTTTGTTAAACTCGACCAGGGGACTTTGTTATACTCGATCACCGGAGTTTGTTATACTCGATAAGGGGACTTTGTTATTCTCGATAAGGGGAATTTTTTATACTCGTTAATGGGACTTTGGTAGACTCGAACAGTGGACTTTGTTATACTCGACCAGAGGACTTTGTTATACTCGATTAGGCGGCTTTGTTATACTCGATGAGGGGACTTTGTTATACTCGATAAGGGCCTTTGTCATACACGATCTGGGGCATTTGTTATTCTAGATCAGGGGACTTTGTTTTACTCGATGAAGGGCCTTTGTTATACTCGATCTGGGGACTTTGTTGTACTCGAGCAGGGGACTTAGTTATACTCCATCACGGGACTTTTTTATATTCGACCAGAGGACTTTGTTATACTCGACAAGGGGACTTTTTTATACTTGACCAATGGACTTTGTTATACTCAATGAGGGGCCTTTGTTATACTCGATCAGGGGACTTTGTTTTACTCGACCAGGGGACGTTGTTATATGCGATCAGGGGACTTTTTTATAATTGACCAATTGACATTGTTATACTCAATCAGGGGACTTTGTTATACTCGATTAGGGGCCTTTGTTATACTCGATGAGGGGGTTTTATTATACTCGACCAGTGGACTTTGTTATACTCGAGCAGAGGACTTTGGTATATTCGATCAGGGGATATGTTATACTCGATCAGGGGACTTTGTTATACTTGATTAGGGGACTTTGTTATACTCGATCAGGGGCCTTTGTTATACTCGATTAGAAAACTTTGTTATACTCGACCAGGGGACTTTGTTATACTCCAGCAGGGACTTTGTTATACTCGATCAGGGATATGTTATACTCGATCAGGGGACTTTTATACTAAGATCAGGGGACTTTGTTATACTCGATGAGGGCCCTTTGTTATACTCGACCAGGGGAATTTGTTTTACTGCGCCAGGAGACGTTGTTAGACTCGATGAGGGGATATGTTATACTCGATCAGAGTCTTTGTTATATTGAACCAGGGGACTTTGTTATACTCGATTAGGGACTTTGTTATACTCGATCAGGGGACTTTGTTACACTCGTACAGGGTGCTTTGTTATACTCGATCAGGGGACTTTGTTATACTCGATTAGAGACTTTGTAATACTCGACAAGGGGACTTCTTTATACTTGACCAATGGACTTTGTTATACTCAATGAGGGGCCTTTGTTATACTCGATCTGGGGACTTTGTTATACTCGACCAGGGGACTTTTTTATACTTGACCAATGGACTTTGTTATACTCAATGAGGGACCTTTGTTATACTCGATTAGAGGACTTTGTTATACTCAACCAGGGGACTTTGTTATACTCCATGAGGGGCCTTTGTTATACTCGATGAGGGGCTTTGTTATACTCGACAATGGGTACTTTGTTATACTCGACCAGAGGACTTTGTTATACTCGATCAGGGGACTTTGTTATACTCGACCAGAGGAATTTGTTATATTCGGTCAGGGGATATGATATACTCTATCAGGGGAATTTGTTATACTTGATTTGGGGACTTTGTTATACTCGATCAGGGAAATTTTGTTATACTCGATCAGAGGACTTTGTTATACTCGACCAGGGGCCTTTGTTATACTCGATAAGGGGACTTTGTTATACTCGATAAGTTGAATTTGTTATACACGATTAGAGGACTTTGTTAGACTCGAACAGGGGACTTTGTTATACTCGACCAGGGGACTTTGTTATACTCGATTAGGCGGCTTTGTTATACTCGATCAGGGAACTTTGTTATACTCGATGAGGGGCTTTGTTATACTCGATCAGGGGCATTTGTTATACTAGATCAGGGGACTTTGTTATACTCGATCAATGGCCTTTTTTGGACTCGATCAGGGGCCTTTGTTATACTCGATCAAGGGACTTTGTTATACTCGATCAGGGGACTTTCTTATACTCGAGCAGGGGGATGTGTTATACTCGATCAGGGGACTTTGTTATACTCGATGAGGAGGCTTCGTTATACTCGATCAGGGGACATTGTTATACTCGACCAGGGGACTTTGTTATACGCGACCATTGGACTTTGTTATACTCGATCAGGGGACTTTGTTATACTCGACCAGAGGACTTTGTTATACTCCGTCAGGGGATATGTTATACTCGATTAGGGGACTTTGTTATACTTGATTTGGGGACTTTTGTTATCCGCGATCAGGGGACTTTGTTATGCTCGACCACGGCCTTTGTTATACTCGATCACCGGACTTTGTTATACTCGATAAGGGGACTTAATTATACTCGATAAGGGGAATTTGTTATACTCGATAAGAGGAGTTTCTTAGACTCGAACAGGGGACTTTGTTATACTCGACCAGGGGACTTTGTTATACTCGATTAGGCGGCTTTGTTATACTCGATCAGGGAACTTTGTTATACTCGATGAGGTGCCTTTTTTGGACTCGATCAGGGGCCTTTGTTATACTCGATCAGGGGACTTTCTTATACTCGACCAAGGGGGCTGTGTCATACTCGATTAGGGGACTTTGTTATACTCGATGAGGAGTCTTTGTTATACTCGATCAGGGGACTTTGCTATACTCGACCAGGGGACTTTGTTATACTCGATCAGGGGTCTTTGTTATTCTCGATGAGGGGGCTTTGTTATACTCGACCAGGGGACTTTGTTATACTGGACCAAGGGACTTTGTTATACTCGATCAAGGGACTTTGTTATACTGGACCAAGGGACTTTGTTATACTCGATCAAGGGACTTTGTTATAATCGATCAGGGGCATTTGTTATACTAGATCAGGGGACTTTGTTATACTCGATCAATGGCCTTTTTTGGACTCGATCAGGGGCCTTTGTTATCCTCGATCAGGGGACTTTGTTATACTCGATCAGGGGAGTTTCTTATACTCGAGCAGAGGGATGTGTTATACTCGATCAGGGGACTTTGTTATACTCGATGAGGAGGCTTTGTTATACTCGATCAGGGGACATTGTTATACTCGACCAGGGGACTTTGTTATACGCGACCATTGGACTTTGTTATACTCGATCAGGGGACTTTGTTATACTCGACCAGAGGACTTTGTTATACTCCATCAGGGGATATGTTATACTCGATCAGGGGACTTTGTTATACTTGATTTGGGGACTTTTGTTATACTCGATCAGGGGACTTTGTTATACTCGACAATGGGTACTTTGTTATACTTGACCAGAGGACTTTGTTATACTCGATCAGGGGACTTTGTTATACTCGACCTGAGGAATTTGTTATACTCGGTCAGGGGATATGATATACTCTATCAGGGGAATTTGTTATACTTGATTTGGGGACTTTGTTATACTCGATCAGGGGAATTTTGTATTACTCGATCAGAGGACTTTGTTATACTCGACCAGGGGCCTTTGTTATACTCGATAAGGGGACTTTGTTATACTCGATAAGTTGAATTTGTTATACTCGATTAGAGGACTTTGTTAGACTCGAACAGGGGACTTTGTTATACTCGACCAGGGGACTTTGTTATACTCGATTAGGCGGCTTTGTTATACTCGATCAGGGAACTTTGTTATACTCGATGAGGGGCCTTTGTTATACTCGATCAGGGGCATTTGTTATACTAGATCAGGGGACTTTGTTATACTCGATCAGGGGACTTTCTTATACTCGAGCAGGGGGGTGTGTTATACTCGATCAGGGGACTTTGTTATACTCGATGAGGAGGCTTTGTTATACTCGATCAGGGGACATTGTTATACTCGACCAGGGGACTTTGTTATATGCGACCATTGGACTTTGTTATACTCGATCAGGGGACTTTGTTATACTCGACCAGAGGACTTTGTTATACTCCGTCACGGGATATGTTATACTCGATCAGGGGACTTTGTTATACTTGATTTGGGGACTTTTGTTATACTCGATCAGGGGACTTTGTTATGCTCGAGCAGGGCCTTTGTTATACTCGATCACCGGACTTTGTTATACTCGATAAGGGGACTTAATTATACTCGATAAGGGAATTTGTTATACTCGATAAGTGACTTTCAGACTCGATCAGGGAGTTTTATACTCGACCAGGGCCTTTGGTTATACTCGATCACTGGACTTTGTTATACCTGCTGATAAGGTAACTTTGTTATACTCGATAAGGGAATTTGTTAGACTCGAACAGGGGACTTAGATATACTCGACCAGGGACTTGTTATACTCGATCAGGGACTTTCTTTATACTTGAGCAGGGGGCTGTGTTATACTTTATCAGGGACTTTGTTATACTCTGATGAGGAGGCTTTGTTATACCGATCAGGTGACTTTGCCTTACTCGACCAGGGACTTTGTTTATACTTGACCTAGGACTTTTTTATACTTGACCAATGTACTTTGTTATACTCGATGAGGGGCCTTTGTTATACTCGATGAGGGCCTTATTTATACTAGATCAGGACTTTGTTATACTCGATTAGGCCTTTTTAGACCTGATTACGGGCCTTTTGTTATACCTCAATCAGGACTTTGTGATACCTCGATCAGGGACTTACTTATACCAAGCAGGGCTTTGTTATACTGATCAGGGGACTTTGTTATACTCTGCTCAGGAGGCTTTATACTGGATCAGACTTTGTTATACTCTATGATGAGGCTTTGTTATACTCTATGATGGGCCTTTGTTATACTGGGCCAGGAGACTTTGTTATACTCGATCAGGGGACTTTGTTATACTCGTTCAGGAGGCTTTGTTATACTCGATCAGGGGACTTTCGTATACTCGAGCAGGGGGCTTTGTTATACTCGATCAGGGAACTTTGTTATACTCGATCCGGAGGCTTTGTTATACTCGATCAGGGGACTTTGCTATACTCGACCAGGGGTCTGTTTTATACTTGACCAATCGACTTTGTTGTACTCGATGAGGGGCCATTGTTATACTCGATCAGGGACTTTTTTATACTCGACCAGAGTACTTTGTTATACTCGATCAAGGGGATATGTTATACCCGATCAGGGGACTTTGTTATACTCAACCAGAGGACTTTGTTATACTCGATCAGGGGACTTTGTTATACTCAATCAGGGGACTTTGTTTTACTCGATTAGGGGCCTTTGTTATACTCGATGAGGTGGCTTTCTTATACTCGACCAGGGGACTTTGTTATACTCGATTAGGGAACTTTGTTATATTCGACCAGGGGACTTTTTTATAATTAATCAGGGGACTTTGTCATTCTCGATCAGTGGACTTTCCTATATTTGACCAATGGACTTTGCTATACTCAATGAGGGGCTTTTGTTATACTCGATGTGGGGCCTTTGTTATACTCGATCAGGGGACTTTGTTATACTCGACCAGGGGACTTTGTTATACTCGATCAGGGGACTTTTTTATACTCGACCAGAGGACTTTGTTATACTAATATCAGGGGACTTTTTTATTCTCGACCAGGGGACTTTGTTATCCTCGACCAGAGGCCTTTGTTATACTCGGTCAGGGGACTTTGTTATAATCGATCAGAGGACTTTGTTATGCTCGATCTGGGGACTTTGATATACTGGGCCAGGAGACTTTGTTATACTCGATCAGGGGATGTGATATACTCAAACAGGGGACTTTGTCTTACTCGATCAGGGCCCTTTGTTATACTCGACCAAGGGACTTTGTTGTAATCGATCAGGGGACTTTGTTATGCTCGATCTGGGGACTTTGTTATACTGGGCAAGGAGACTTTGTTACACTCGATCAGGGGACTTTGTTATACTCGCTCAGGAGGCTTTGTTATACTTTCGATAAGGAATTTGTTAGACTTTAACAGGACTTAGTTATACTCACCAGGGACTTTTATTTATACTCAATCAGGGATGTTATACTCGAACAGGGACTTTGTTTTCGATCAGGGCCCTTTTTATACTCGACCAGGGGACTTTATTGTATAATCGATCAGGACTTTGTTATGCTCGATCTGGTGACTTTGTTATACTGGGCCAGGAGACTTTGTTAGCCTCGATCAGGGGACTTTGTTATACTCTTTTACTCGATCAAGTACTTTATTAGACTCAATCGGACTGTTTTTTCTCGATCAAAGGGACTTTGTTATACTCGACCAGGGGACTTTGTTATGCTCGACCAGGGGCCTTTGGTATCCTCGATCCGGTTCTTTGTTATACTCAATCAGGGGACTTTGTTATACTTTCGATCAGGGATTTTTGTTGTACTTCGTTCAGGGTCTTTGTTATACTTGATAGAGGGCCTTTGTTATACTCGATCAAAAGGGACTTTGGTATACTCAATCCAGAGTGACTTTTGTTATACTTGTTCAGAAGGACTTTGTTATACTCAATCAGAAATTTGTTTTACTCGGCGGGGCTTTGTTATATTCGATCATGGGACTTTGTTATACACAATCAGGGGACTGTTTTTACTCGAGCAGGGCTTTGTTATATTCGATCAGGGACTTTGTTATACTTGATGAGGGGCTTTGTTATACTCCATCATGGGACTTTGTTATAGTCGTCCGTTTTGGGGACTTGTTATACTCGACCGAGACGTTTTTATACTCGACCAGGGGCCTTTGTTATGTCTTTCGACCAGGGACTTTGTTATACTTGATCAGAGGATTTTGTTATGCTCAATCAGGGACTTTTGTTATACTCGGTCAAGGGGCTTTGTTATACTCGATCAAGGTGACTTTGTTATACTTTCGATCAGGGGCGCCGTTATACTTTCGATCAGGGGACTTTGGTATACTCGACCAGGGACATTGTTATACTCGGCAGGGGTGCCTTTGTTATGCTCGATCAGGGGACGTTTTTATACTCGACCTGGAGCCTTTGTTATGCTCGACCAGGGGACTTTTATACTCGATCAGAGGACTTTGTTATATAATCAGGGGACTTTGTTATACTCGACCTGGGGACTTTGTCTTACTCGATCAGGGGACTTTATTTATGCTCGACCAGGGGACTAAGTTACTCTCAGTCTGGTGCCTTTGTTATATACTCGATCAAGGGCCTTTGTTATACTCATTCCAGGGGACTTTATTTCTACTCGATCAGGTGACTTTGTTATATTCGTTCATGGGACTTTGTCATACTCGATCAGGGGCTTTGTTATACTCGACCAGGGTGCCATTGTTATGCTCGATCAGAACTTTGTTATACTCGATCAGGGGACTTTATTTATACTCAATTAGGGGACTTTGTTTTCTCTATCAGGGGAGCTTTTATACTCGATAAAGGGGACTTTGTTATACTCGACCAGGGGACTTTGTTTTACTCGATCCAGGACACTTTGTTTACTCGACAGGGGGACTTTGTTATACTTTCGACGAGGAATAGCACTGTTATACTCGATAAAGGGGACTTTGTTATACTCGATCAGGGACTGTTATACTCGATCAGGGGACTTTGTTATACTCGACCAAGGGAACTTTGTTCCTATTGACATAGGGACTTTATTATACTCGAAGAAGGGACTTTGTTATGCTCGACCAGGGGCCTTCGGTATGCTCGATCCGGGGCTTTTGTTAGCCTCGATCAAGGACTTTGTTATATACTCGATTAGGGCGCTGTTATACTCGATTAGGGGACTTTGTTATACTCGATCACAGGACTTTGTTATACTCGATGAGGGGACTGTTTACTCGACCAGGGACTTTGTTTACTCGATCAGTGTACTGTTATCCTCAATCAGGGACTTTTTTCTCGATAAGGGGGCTGTTATACTCGATCAGGGACTTTGTTATACTCGACCAGGGGACTTTGTTTCTCTCGATGAGGGCTGTTATACTCGACCAGGGGACTTTGTTATATGCTCGACCAGAGTTGCTGTTATGCCGATCGTTCTTTGTTATACTCGATCCAGGGACTTTTGTTATGATCAGGGGATTTTGTTGTACTCGTTCAGGGTCTTTTGTTATACTCGATCAGGACTTTTGTTATACTCCAATCCAGGGGACTTTGTTATACTCGACCGAGGACTTTATACTCGATATATGCCTTTATTATACTCGATCGGGGCCTTTGTTATACTCATTCAGGGGACTTTGTTATACTCGATCAGGTGACTTTTGTTATACTCGACCAGGAGACTTTGTTATGCTCGACCGAGGCCTTTATCATGCTCGATCCGGTTCTTTATTGCTCTCGATCAGGGGACTTTGTTATACTCGATCAGGGATTTGATTTACTCGTTCAGGGTCTTTGTTATACTCAATCAGGGCCTTTGTTATACTTCGATCAAGGGACTTTGGTATACTTTCGATCAGGTGACTCTTATACTTGTTTAGGGACTTTGTTATATACTCAATCAGGGGACTGTGTTACCGAGCAGGGGGCTTGTTATATTCGATCGGGGACTCTTACGCATACTCGACCCAGGAGACTTTGTTTTTCTCGATCCGTTGACTTTGTTATAATCGACAGGAGACTTTGTTATACTCGATCAGGGACTTTGTTATACTCGACCAGGGGCCTTTGTTATACGATCCGGGGCATTGTTATACTCGATCAGGGGACTTTGTTATACTCGATCAGGGGACTTTGTTGGAATCGTTCAGAATTTGTTATACTCGAACAGAGCCTTTGTTATACTCGTCAGGGGTTTTGGTATATCAATCAGGTGAC
>NW_024711084.1:0-18224 GCF_018991925.1 Homarus americanus | reverse complement strand
GTACCTGGCAGTGTCAGAGGTGTACATGGGAATGTCTGAGTTGTACCTGGGAGTGTATGAGGTGTACCTGGGAGTGTCAGGTGTGTACCAGGGAGTGTCAGAGGAGCACCTGGGAGTGCCAGAGGTGTACCTGGGAGCGTCAGGGGTGTACCTGGAAGTGTCAGAGATGTACCTGAGAGTGTCAGAGGTGTACCTGGGAGTGTCTAAGGTGTACCTGGGAGTGTTAGCGGTGTACCTGGGAATGTCAGCGGTGTACCTGGGAGTGTCAGGGGTATACCTGGGAGTATCATAAGTGTACCTGGGAGTGTCATTGGTGTACCTGGGAGTGTCTGAGGTGTACTTGGGAGTGTCTGAGGTGTACCTTGGAGTGTCTGAGGTGTACCTGGGAGTGTAAGTGTTGTACCTGGTGTGGTGAGGGGTTTGTCAGACCACAGCTTACATCGCGAGGAAAGCCAGACTTGACCTGACATTAGGGAGGTCAAAAGTATAGGGTATCTCTTGCGGCTGACCAGGGTTACAAATCAACTAGCTCCCCTCCCATGTGACATGTCACCACAACAGACATGTAAGAAGGCACCAGCCGACTCTCTTCCAATATACAATAACCTACTCTCTGAACAAAG
The DNA here is from genome assembly GCF_018991925.1 of Homarus americanus. Taxonomy (NCBI): domain Eukaryota; kingdom Metazoa; phylum Arthropoda; class Malacostraca; order Decapoda; family Nephropidae; genus Homarus; species Homarus americanus. The sequence goes on along the minus strand of NW_024711084.1, from coordinate 17,601 downwards.
GCCGGACCTGACCTCACATTAGCCAGGTCAAATGTAACCCTCGGAGCCCAACTCAAGGGGCCACAAATCAACCAGGGCCTCTCGTGTCACACGGCCCCACCTGATGACTTCTCCTTACATCTCAGAAACTCCAGTCTGACCCGACATTAGGGAGGTCAAGTGTAGGGGAACTCTCACGGTTGCTCTCCCAATATACACACGGCCCCACCTGATGACTTTCCCAGATAGTTCTGAAAAGTCCAGACCCGACCTCACATTGGCGAGGTCAAATGTAAGGAGACCCTTCGCAGCCCCCCCCCCGGCCAGCTGAACCGGACGGCTCGCATCCCAATATATAGGACGTCCTGGTCCTCCCTCGGCAATTGGCAGAGAAGGAGTTGTCTTGTAACCAGGGAGAGCCAGCTACCACGTCCCCAGTCCCGCTCGGCAGAGAAGCCCACCACTAAGTGTAACGAAGTCTCAGCTGGGTCCATCGACAAAGTGCTGTCAACTCCACGTGTAATAGTAAGTGCTGGCTGTGTAGACTGTAGAAGTGCATTGATCCCGAACCTCCCCAACGATCGACTTAGTGAAGTGCCCATTCTAATTGTGAGGTTAGGTTATACGAGAATACCATAGTCTATCATAAATTGTGTACGAACCCCCCCCTATTAATCCCCCCTATTGAACTAGTAAAATAAAGCTGTAACATGCATTGGTGTTTTATATACTACACTTGTACTGTGCCTGTGCTAATATACAGTGTTGACATCATACCCTCGAGACACGCTACCATTTCCTCTCGCTATAATACTCTACTACTATAAACTCCTAACTTACCTCTTCATGTGAGATTTTGTCTCATTGCAATGGTGGCAGCGCCTTAACGTAATACTCACGCCTATTCCCCTTAGTGTTCAGTACAGTGATTGTTAGAACCTTTTAAAGTAAACTCGTAACTATCTTGACGAAGCAGGCAGTACAAGGGTGGTAACATTTGTAATATAATTCCTGTCCCTCAGTGTGGTACAAGTGGTGTCAGTATCCACTCCCCCCTCCCTAGTTCACATATTGTTGGGTAACGGGGAACAATGGTCGAGAACTCAACCAGGGCAAGTGTCAGTAAAACCCCCTCCTCGTCCCACCCACAGACGTCATCGTCAACATTGACAATTTCGACTTCCACGATCAGTACTTCCCAGCCCTCCTCGCAAGCTAATATGACTTCTGTTAACATTACACCGACGACTTCCGTTTTATTCCCATTCCCTGAACAATCCACTAGTACCTACTCTCCCCCCCTAACCCTTAACCACCCTGCACCCTCTCTCGCCGCTCCCCCCCCCACGCTCACGTACACCTTAGCACCTCCCAACTCCTACAGCATGCCAGACCCCTTCCTGACGTCTGTCTCAGCGAGTAGTGCGGCACAAGTAATCAGTCAGATACCCATGTTTGAGGGCGATGGCCGTGACCCGGCGACATCAGCCGATAGGCTGGAACAGTGGTTAGGGCACATTGAAAGTGCGTTCCCGGATACCCTTCAGGAATACGAGGAATGCCGCCTTAGGACGGCACGTATGCGATTGGGCGGTGACGCGAAAGGCGTGCTAGAATTTAAGCCGACAATAAAGAATGCTACCACGTGGGACACGTTCGCGAACGGATTACGGGAAGTTTACAGCCAGGGTGACTCATTACAAGATCACACGACACGTTTAGCTAATATCAAGCTAGAGGAGTGTTCATCACTAAATGTTTACCTATCATGCATAGGGAGTGCTGTGAAGATGGCGAGAGTGAATCACCCACAATTCTTCCCACCTGAGCTAGTACTCTCTTACTTTCTGTCGGGCTTACCCGGCGAGATGCGTACGTACATGGAGGCAAGCGGGATAACTACGATCGAGAACGCAATTAAAGCAGTGCAGAGGTATATACAGCTCAGGAAACCCACCCCCCCTCCCGTTTTGTGTCGACAATTCACGCCGCACCTCCCACCCTTACACGTAACACCCCTTCTGTCTGGGAGGATGAATTCTTGAGACTGATGGTGGAGAATCTCAGCCGGGACGAAAGGAAGCGACAGGAACAGTCATCGTTCCACGAGGAAGGGCGGGAGCAATCAGGATTAGATACAGTAGGTATAAACACGTTGAGTAATGCGCCACGGGGCGGCCGGCCGTCCGGGGCAGGGACCCGCGAGGCGCGGGCTGGGATTGACCCCCGCCCCCGGGCAGTCACAAGTGCGCGCCCGGGCCCGCCCATGCCGGACAGCTGGTATAGAGCTCCGAAGCCTTTTCGCTGCTCCTCCTGTGGGGCATGGTCCCACGCGGTGCACGGATGTCCCTTTCAATGTGAGGGAAACCAGTGCGATGGGTGTGGCGACCAGGGACATACCCGCAGAGAGTGTCCATACACCGGAATGCGTTGTTACGCATGTGCCGAGTGGGGACACATTCGCAGGTTATGTCCCTACTACTAAAGACAAGGGCGAGGCGTTGATGGTGACTAGGGAAGACAGGCCAATTATTAAATTGAAAATGGGAGGGAAACGGGTTGAAGCTTTCATTGACACAGGCTCTTCGGTGTCCTTGGTGAAACAGAACGTGGCCTCCAAGATGAGCCTAGGGGGAAAGCATAAAGTTCCTGAGTTACGTGGCGTCACGGGGAACCGCCTCTCAACATTGGATTCCAGAGATATAACGGTAGACTTAGGAGATAAGATAGTTGTTCACGCGCTGGTCGTGGTAAGCGGTGATCTTTTCCCAGGGGATGTTCTTATTGGGTCAGATTTCTTGTGTAGGTTTAAGTATGGAATCCAGTTTGATGGGAGCCGGTATACCGTGACACTAGATGGTAGAGATTATGCAGGTACTCCTATCAGGAATAGGTCTGGTCTGCCCGTCCACCTCATTAAGCCTAAACGCCCCCAGCCCCCCGCACCCCAAGCCCCCCAGCTACACCCGACGCGTGCCACTGTCATCCCTCCCCACTCTAGTGTTGTTCTGCCCGTTCGATGGTCAAGGTCGTTCGACAGTCCCACGGAGGATCAGGAGTATGTATTTGTTGAAGCCCCTCATAAAATGTCCCCATACGTGCAGTCGGGGCTCATTAACACTCAGCAGCCTAGCGTCCCAGTCATAAACCCCACCCCCAGGGAATTTAAACTTACGCCTGGTCATTCAGTGGGAACAGTCTGTGCGGTCGATAAAGTAGAGGATCTGGAGCATTTTGATCCTACGAGATATAACATTAGGAGTGACACAGAATTCGTAGAGTCACAGCAAATGTTCGCCACTGCAATAGAATCCCTTGACATAGATCACCTACCCACCCTTATTAGAGGACGTCTACGCGCTATAATAAAGCAGCATGAAGATCTGTTTGCAACCTCAGATCAGGACCTCGGCCTGATGTCAGCTTCACACAAAATTAATACAGGCTCCGCTCCCCCCACCAGAGTACGGCAGTGGAGGCTTCCTGAGGCGGCTAAAACTCAAATTAGGGACGTATGTCGCCAAATGGAGGAACGTGGTGTCATCTCCCCTTGCACTAGCCCCTATTGCTCCCCGGTCGTATTAGTCAGAAAAAAGGACGGGTCAACTAGATTCTGTGTAGACTATAGGGAACTTAATAAGGACACCATTGCTGATAGCTATCCCTTGCCCAGAATTGACGAGACACTGGACCAATTGAACGGAGCTTCTATATTCACAGTTCTAGACTGTAAGGACGCGTACTGGAGTATACCAGTTGACCCGGCTGACCGCCCCAAAACTGCTTTCGCGGACGGCAGCCGTCTATTTTGTTTCAACAGGTTACCTTTCGGGTTAAAGGGAGCACCGGCCACGTTCATGAGGGCTGTGAACCACAGTCTCACACCCGTGCTTGGGCGGAACGCTATGGCTTACCTGGACGATGTTATCGTCTATAGTAAAAACATGGATTCGCACATGCGGGATGTAGATGAGGTTCTCTCGGTCATGAAAGCGGCCGGACTGAAAGTGTCCCTTAGGAAATGCGCGTTCGCGCGCCAGGAAGTTAAATTCCTGGGATTCATCGTAGGTCATGGCGGCGTTAGGCCCGACCCGGTGAAAGTGAAAGCGATAGCAGAGATGCCACCTCCCACCACAGCCAGGGGTGTGAAACAGTTCCTCGGCACCGCCAATTTTTTCAGACGTCACATCCCTCACTTTTCAGAGGCGGCCCTCCCCCTTACGAAACTTACAAAGAAGTCGGTTCAGTTTCGGTGGTCGGGGGAGGCAGATAAAGCTTTTAACCATCTTAAGGACTTATTGAAGTCGGCAACAATGTTAGCACTGCCGGACTTCACGCAGCCGTTTTACGTGCACACTGACGCTTCCGACGAAGCACTGGGAGCCTGTCTCATGCAAGGTGGTGAAGATAACCCCATCCCTATTGCTTATTTTTCCCAGAAATTGAGCGGAGCTGCCCTCCGCTACTCCACAACTGAGAAAGAAGCCTTGGCTATTGTCAAGGCCGTAACTTCCTTTGATGCTTACCTATTTGGTAGACACTTTTATGTAATCACTGATCACCGTCCTTTAATATATATCTTCCAAGGTAAAACTCCTAATGCACGGGTAGCACGCTGGGCAGTCTTTCTTAATGCGTATAACTTCTCCATTTTGCATAAGCCAGGCAAGAACCACGTAGTACCAGACGCACTGAGCCGTAATGTATTACCTATAAATAATGTCGGGAATCCTAGCAGCATGACTCAGCCCATTTTTGGGGACCTATCACCTAACGAGGTGCGCCAACACCAACTCGAAGACCCACAGTGGGGTCCTGTCATTGAGTTCCTTGAGGGGGGTCCGCTCCCCAAGAAGGTCAACAAAGCCTCACTTTGTGATTTCAGTCTTTTAAGCGGAGTCCTGTATCTTGTTACTATGAAACAGGATGATGAACAACCCACAGAACTCGTAGTCATCCCCGCATCCTTGGAAAACTCGGCCCTAGAAGTAGCTCACTCTTCCCAATTCGCAGCCCACCCGGGTGAATGTCGCACATATGCACGTGCACGCTCTATGTTTTTCATCCCAATCTAGCGCGGAAGGTTGGGGCATTTGTCAAAGGATGTCTGCCGTGTCAGTTAAGGAAGGGTACCCCAAAGAGACAGGGAGAGCTGCAGGAGTTCCCACCAGCCTCTCAGCCCTTGGAACGGGTATCGATCGATCTAACTGACATGTCAATACGTTCACACCGGGGAAACAGATACGTTGTTTCTATCGTCGATCACTATTCACGTTTTGCAACCTATATACCCATCCCCGATAAACGCGCAGAGACAGTTTGTGAAGCCCTGTTATAATACGTTGGTACTCATGGATGTCCCCGGGTCATTGTAAGTGATCAAGGGACAGAGTTTACCTCGGGCATCTTTCAGAAGGCGTGCGACTTGCTGCGGGCTAAGTCAAATCTAACCACTAGTTACCACCCACAGGCTAATGCCATGGTTGAGCGTTCCCACCGCACTTTGAAAGATCACTTGTCGTTTTTGGTTAATAATCAGTACGGCGGTTGGGACGATCAGCTACCTCTTGCACAACTGGCCATGAACACCGCAATTAATACCACCCTGCATAACACTCCTTACTTCCTTCACTTTGGTAGGGATCCAAACCTTCCTGCTGGTGTAATCAACCCCCCACCCCTATCCTATGGCGAGGACTACCCTTCTGTCTTGCAAAACAGGTTACAAACGGTCTTTACTCGGGTGCAGGAACTAAACAAGAAAGGTCACTTACACAACGCCACCTACTATAACCTCAGGGTCACCCCTTCCAATATTACCGTAGGTACCCTGGTCTTCCTAACTAACGAATCATCCTCCCCCGATATCCCCTCTAAGTTGCAACAGAGATGGCAGGGCCCATATAGAGTAACCGCCCAACCCAGCAAAGTAAACTTCACTATTTCCCCGCTTTGCCAGGGGGGACGTCAGGAAACTGTGCATGTGAATAGATTGAAGCTGGCAACTGTCGACGATGACGTCTTGAACAAATCAGGCCTCACCAACCAGCCCCCTCTAGGGGTAACATTCCCTTCCCAACACCCTATCCCTCCACCAGCAGCTGACCACCCCCCTCAGAACAATCAGGTGCCTCACACCCCAAGTAATAATCAGAGAACTCCCCAAGCTACTGCCCCACTTGTACCAGTAAGACCTGATCAGATTAGGGCTCATAGATATAATACCAGGTCACAGAACATAGATTAAAGTAACGAGTCTAGGGGCACTTCTAATTGTTGATTATCCACCCCGGGATCTTGTCTTTCTACTAAGCTACAGAGTCATCACTGCCCTTGCTCTTCACGGGCCTGGGCGAGGTCTCCCTGACTCCACACAAAAGTCGGAGATGACACCACCACAGCTGCAGCTGACCCCCTACCAGATGAGCTGAGACCAACGCATCCTGACTCATAATGGATGCCCGACACGAGCGGGACACGCAGCGGGCAACCCCGCGGCGAATGGGTGACGCCTTCACGTCGACACTGCAAGCCCCAAGCTCCAGAAACGGGCTTGCATAATGCTGGCCCTCGATCTGGTTGAAGACACTGGGCTGTGTCTCGTCGCTCGCCTGCTGAACGACGAGACACGCACCGAGGCTACGGCCTCACGGCCCACAATACTGACAGACAACATCTATGGGTACCATCAGCCTGAGCAAGCTACGCCATGCAGGACCAGCGCAGCTCCCAGCTCCAGGCAGGGAATCAGGTCGTCCCCTTGGAACCCAGGAGAAAATCCCGAAAACCCGACCTGCAACTTCAGTAGCAGCAAGCAACAGGCAACAAACAACTAGAGGTCCCAGTGGCGATGCAGACGACAGCTCCCTACGTTTCAGGACCTGTCAACTGGTCCCACGCACTTCCACTCCGGGAATGGATCCACCAGGTACCAGACAAGTAATGGCTGACCTCGACCCACCCGGGATCTGCCTCGCCGGTGTTTACCACACCATCGGGGACGAAACAGAAGTGACCTGACTACAAGTAGAGGAAGAAACAAGCAAACCCTGGGGGGCCCACCCAGGGAGGGATTCACCACTGTGAGGGTGTGGGACAGGACGGTCAGGGGTCTCGCCGACACTCACGTACGGAGGGCGAACTCTTGTCCGTGGACCCTGCCCTACACGCCATCCAAAGCGATGACACCCCAAGCAGTGGACCGGCTTTGATCCCGGCCGGGAAGGGCGGAAACTCAGATGGAACTAGAAAAATCCATCTGGACCACGACAGAAAATGAGACTCTACAGAGGAAACTCAGATGGGACTAGAAAAATCCATCTGGAATGCGTCAGGAACTGCCGCTCCACACAGAAGTTCAAGTGGAGGAAGTGAGGCACGCGACACACCGCGGCAGACCCCAGGACGGGACAGGAAACGCCAACCACCACATCTACTGCGTCGTCCACCCTGATGCTGGACACCGATTGGTGGAGGTGGTGACGGACCACCCGCCACCCGGGATCTCGACGAATGCTGACGAGTTTTTGTTTTTGCCATTGTATCTTGTTAATAATTTTTGCTGCCTTTTTAGTATGTACAAATATTTCTTTTTGTTCACAAGTTGTATTTTTCCCCAACTTCCCCCCCCCCTTTTTTTTAGCGGCCATGTATCTTATTATTATATGTTGTATGTGCTGCCCTGCGCAAGAGTTTAACAGTTGAAGCAACAAGTATGTAAATCTATTCCAGGCTTGAAGATACTGGAACCTAAGCAGAAATAAGCCAGGGCAAGCAACACCATTGCATAACCTTTCAAACCTCCGACTGTGTACCCTCATCTAACTCCCTAAAGTGACGCTCTCCGACAAGCTCCTGCTAAGGCGCTCTCTCTCTCCTTCATATCTACATTCACCTTTCCGTTTCCGTATCCTTAGACAGCCGCTTAGATATTATAAATATTACCAGACTATGGTAGGATGTGAGGTGCATACTTTACACCGCAGTAGCTATTTTTCTCAGGTTGGGCACTCGCTATTGTTATCCACTGTGAACAATTGTGTATGGCATGGAAGCTTTGGTCTTGGCGGGAGGTGTAGTGAGGGGTTGTCAGACCACAGCTTACATCGCGAGGAAAGCCAGACTTGACCCGACATTAGCCGAGGTCAAAAGTGTAGGGTGGCTCTCACGGTGGACCGGGGGTTACAAATCAACTAGCTCCCCTCCCATGTGACATGTCACCACAACAGACATGTAAGAAGGCACCAGCCGACTCTCTTCCAATATACAATAACCTACTCTCTGAACAAAGGCCGGACCTGACCTCACATTAGCCAGGTCAAATGTAACCCTCGGAGCCCAACTCAAGGGGCCACAAATCAACCAGGGCCTCTCGTGTCACACGGCCCCACCTGATGACTTCTCCTTACATCTCAGAAACTCCAGTCTGACCCGACATTAGGGAGGTCAAGTGTAGGGGAACTCTCACGGTTGCTCTCCCAATATACACACGGCCCCACCTGATGACTTTCCCAGATAGTTCTGAAAAGTCCAGACCTGACCTCACATTGGCGAGGTCAAATGTAAGGAGACCCTTCGCCGCCTCCCCCCCGGCCAGCTGAACCTGACGGCTCGCATCCCAATATATAGGACGTCCTGGTCCTCCCTCGGGGATTCGCAGAGAGGGAGTTGTCTTGTAACCAGGGAGAGCCAGCTACCACGTCCCCAGTCCCGCTCGAGAGAAGCCCACCACTAAGTGTAACGAAGTCTCAGCTGGGTCCATCGACAAAGTGCTGTCAACTCCACGTGTAACAGTAAGTGCTGGCTGTGTAGACTGTAGAAGTGCAGTGATCCCGAACCTCCCCAACGATCGACTTAGTGAAGTGCCCATTCTAATTGTGAGGTTAGGTTATACGAGAATACCATAGTCTATCATAAATTGTGTACGAACCCCCCCTATTAATCCCCCCTATTGAACTAGTAAAATACTGTAACACGCATTGGTGTTTTATATACTACACTTGTACTGTGCCTGTGTTAATATACAGTGTTGACATCACACCCTCGAGACACGCTACCATTTCCTCTCGCTATAATACTCTACTACTATAAACTCCTGACTTACCTCTTCATGTGAGATTTTGTCTCATTACAAACAGATGTAATATAAATAAAGAGAATATTTATAAGCTCGTGACCAGAGAAAGTTTGTCTTCACACGGTGTTTATCAGTGTTGATGATACTTTTTTTCGTGTTAGGGTCAACTATAATTGTCACCCCTGAGACTATTTTAGCTTTTAATATTTGCTTGTAGCTTGTTGGTATAGTCTGACTAGAGCTAATAAGATAATAACTAGAGCTGTAATTCTTTTCTGAGAACTAGATATTATTACCTAGGGAGTGAACGTAGCGAAAAACATTGGAAAGTAAATAATCATTGCGTGTTTACAAATTAGATTTATTGTCAGCTAATTTTCTCAAGTGTAAAGGAATCATAACAAAGGTACTATTATCACGTGTGTTATAACGAATTCGTTGTAATAGTTATGTCTACACTTCGATAAGTTCGGTTAAAATTAGACATACGTGGTTGTCCAAATCAATATATACGTGTTCATGTCACGCAGGTCTCACTACCTTACAACACAGGTGAAACCAGCACGCTACATACACACGTCCACATGCACATACAAACACACATTTACTCATACATACATATCAAACACAGATACAATACTGAAAAACACATGTTCATACACACAAGCAACCCACTTAAAACCATACACACTAATGCTCCAACACACACGCACCTCAGCCTTCTTCGGGTAAGGACGTGTGCAGTCGGCGCTGCCCGCTAACGCGGCCGTGGTCTCTTGACCATGGAGACAGCTGCCAGCCCGGTCTGTCGGGCTCTCCCCTTCCCCATCTCCTCCTTCCCATCTGGATATATCAACAACCTCACACCAACAGTACAGTGCAAAGATTGACGATTAACCCACAAGTGATATAGAAAAGTGGCAATTTCAACTCGAAGGAAAAGCTCAAAAACACAGCAATACTGATTGTGACTGGATCTGACCTAACCTGACCTCACAGCTTCACCTGACGTAACCTGAAGGATGGAGCACACCTGCATTGCCCCAAGCTACTGTCCTGGCCACACACCAGCCCATACGAGCACGAACTGATTGCTACAAGAACAGCCCAGTCCCAACCATTGTAAAAATTAGCAACACCTAATTATTATATGTCATATTTGTATCACTTATGTTACTTGTACATCATTTGTAAATCAAGAGACCCATTCCCCAATTATGTAATTGTATATTTTCAGCCTTCCGGCTGCCATGCTCTTTCAATAAACCGTTAATTATTATTATTATTATTATTATAACACTCTCACGCACGCGCACACTAGTTCACATATATATCAGACAAACACAAATATTTCATGTCAACAAAATAAAACTTAATGTACCTGTATTGATTCCGTTCCTACACACGTCTTACATCACCGAGAGCACCTTACGCCTCTGAAAGTATTATTGTCAGTTTTCAGAAGCGATAATAGACATGGAATTTCTTCAGTGTCCGCATGATGAAGGGATGTACTGTATGTTGTATACTTGAGCAATGGTTTTCTTCAATTCAGTATACTGGATAAATATATCTGGATGATGCTTATATACTGTACAGGTGTGTTATGCAGGTTTTCCCGAAGAGCTCTTATAGTTACTGTTGTTGTTCGTTGTTGTTTTTGTTGTTGTTGTTGTTGTTGTTGTTGTTGTTGTTGCATCGTTTCGTCAGCTATAGACCCCCACCCACCCCCCCCCTACACACCTACCTGCCACGAGTATAAATGAAGGAGTTTATTCTTCTCCCGTGTTGTTGGATTAGATAGGGTGCGCCAACCCCACCCTGTCAAAGTACTCCCATGGGTGAGTTTAAAGAGGTGGAGGGGAGGGGGGGGGGCGCGTTTCTTCCTACTGACTGTGGTCTTTTTGTTTTAAGAGGGAGGAGAAAGAGGATGGTTCATCTACACTGAAGGACCATTTTTTTTTCTCAACGTACACATCTTCCTTTATATTGATTCATATTACCTTGTTCTTGTAAGTGTTCTTTTTACTATATCAATCTGGGTTGTTCTGTCTTGTTCTCTCTCGTTTGTTCTTAGTTATTTCATTGCTGGGACAACTCTCGTCTTCTCCACGTGATCATTTTTCTCCTTGTCGAATTATGAGGCGGAAGTGTAAAATCCAGAATCGAACCGTAGGATATGTTAAGGGTAGGTTAGGATATGTTAAGGATAGGTTAGGATATGTTAAGGGTAGGTTAGGATATGTTAAGAGTAGGTTACGATATGTTAAGGGTAGATTAGGATATGTTAAGAGTAGGTTAGGATATGTTAAGGGTAGGTTAGGATATGTTAAGAGTAGGTTAGGATATGTTAAGGGTAGGTTAGGATATGTTAAGGGTAGGTTAGGATATGTTAAGAGTAGGTTAGGATATGTTAAGGGTAGGTTAGGATATGTTAAGGGTAGGTTAGGATATGTTAAGGGTAGGTTAGGATATGTTAAGGGTAGGTTAGGATATGTTAAGGGTAGGTTAGGGTATGTTAAGGTAAGTTAGGATACGTTAGGATAGGTTAGGGTATGTTAGGATAGGTTAGGATATATTAAGGGTAAGTTGGGTTATGTTAAGGGTAGGTTAGGTTAGGTTAGGTTTTGGATCCTGGTTCTGTAATCAGTGAGTTACGGTGTCGAGTGTTTTCTGCGTACTGTGACTAATGTCCGTTCCTTCAAGTGTTTACTACTGTATATAACTTAACGATTTGGGTAGACTACTCGACAAAACCAACCACCGAGGGTTTTGTTAAAATAGGTTAAGTTAGGTTAGGTTAGGTCACGGTATGATTATAGGATAGGTCACGATATGATTATAGGTTAGGTCACGGTATTATTATAGGATAGGTCACGGTATTATTATAGGATAGGTCACGGTATTATTATAGGATAGGTCACGGTATTATTATAGGATAGGTCACGATATGATAATAGGTTAGGTCACGGTATTATTATAGGATAGGTCACGGTATTATTATAGGATAGGTCACGGTATTATTATAGGATAGGTCACGGAAAGATGATAGGATAGGTCACGTCATGATTATACGATAGGTCATGGTATGATTATAGGATAGGTCACGGTATGATTATAGGATAGGTCACGGCAAGATGATAGGATAGGTCACGGTAAGATGATAGGAGAGGTCACGGTATGATTATAGGATAGGTCGCGGCAAGATGATAGGATAGGTTACGTCATGATTATAGGATAGGTCACGGCAAGATGATAGGATAGGTCACGGTATTATTTTAGGATAGGTCTCGGTATGATAGGTATGATTATAGGATAGGTCACGGTATAATTATAAGATAGGTCACATGATTATAGGATAGGTCACGGTATAATTATAGGATATAGGATAGGTCACGGTATAATTATAAGATAGGTCACGGTATAATTATAGGATAGGTCACGGTATGATTATAGGATAGGTCACGGTATAATTATAGGATAGGTCACGGTATGATTATAGGATAGGTCACGGTATGATTATAGGATAGGTCACGGTATTATTATAGGATAGGTCACGGTATAATTATGGGATAGGTCACGGTATAATTATAGGATAGGTCACGGTATGATTATAGGATAGGTCACGGTATTATTATAGGATAGGTCACGGTATTATTATAGGATAGGTCACGGTATAATCATGGGATAGGTCACGGTATAATTATAGGATAGGTCACGGTATTATTATAGGATAGGTCACGGTATTATTATAGGATAGGTCACGGTATAATTATAGGATAGTCACAGATTATAGGATAGGTCATGGCATAATCATGGAGAGAGTCACGGTATAATTATAGATAGGTCATTGCATATTATAGGATAGGTCATAGTATAATTATAGGATAGGCCTTCATGATATAATTATAGGATAGGTCACGATATGATTATAGGTTAGGTCACGGTATAATTATAGGATAGGTCACGATATGATTATAGGTTAGGTCACGGTATTATTATAGGATAGGTCACGGTATGATTATAGGATAGGTCACGGTATTATTATAGGATAGGTCACGGTATTATTATAGGATAGGTCACGATATGATTATAGGTTAGGTCACGGTATTATTATAAGATAGGTCACGGTATAATTATAGGATAGGTCACGATATGATTATAGGTTAGGTCACGGTATTATTATAGGATAGGTCACGGTATAATTATAGGATAGGTCACGGTATGATTATAGGATAGGTCACGGTATTATTATAGGATAGGTCACGGTATTATTATAGGATAGGTCACGGTATAATTATAGGTCACGTTAGGATAGGATACGCTACGTAGGAAAAAAATCTATTATTATGATAACATATACACACATGCTCCCTATCTGGTCTTTGAATAAAATAAGTAGAAAAATTACTTTACCAGATTAAACTAAGTAATTCATGTGTGATATTAATATTTGTTCTTTTATGAAGTTAACATCACCAGCTGTGGTTTTCGGCAGTCGGATTTACTACAAGATGAGCCATTATTTCCAGGCATTTATTCTCTTTTAAACGGATTAACCGCCGGATTATCAAGTAAATCTGACTTGAATGTAAAAAAAATCCTTAAAATACAGAGGCGAACATACACTAAAAAGGCTAAAACTGAGTAAACAAAAAGATTGAGACGTTGATCCTGTAATATGACCAAATCCCACCCAACACGATACATTGTGGGGGGGGGATTACAACACGGAGACAAGACATGAAGTAAATGTCTAAAGGAAAGAAGGATCACACACACACACACACACACCAAAATGAAGTACACAAACACACACATAGACAGGCAGTCGTGTAAGAGGATAGGAGAATATGGAAGAGCAGGAGTGTGTGTGAAATCTAGTACTGGCAGGCATCAGGAGGCTGGAAGAGTGTGCTAGACTCTCTGCACTGTACGACACACTCTCGCGGTCATAATTCTCACACTGAAGAAGGGAGCTCTTCCCGTGGTTTCCCTGATGCCTCCTCCTCCTCCTGCCCTTCGTGTTTCTTGCTGTCAGTCTGAGGGGGAGATAGATAAAGTGACAAGGGAGGAGGAGGATTGACTACAAAAGGAGGGAATGATAGATCGGCAAAGGAAAGAAGAAAATTGGGATAAGTACGAAAATTGGGCGGCGTACACACACACAAAAGTGATCAGGGAGGCATGTGGTTCGGCTGCTCCTGGTGTCCGAGACAATATGATAAACACAGAGGGTGGAAGGGAGGTGAGCGCCTTGTTTACATCTGGGTCACGACCACCCCTGGAGACGTGACCTGGCTCTCAGTGTAGGGGTATTGATGGAGGTCCTGAAGCAGCCCTGAAGTATGAGGGGTCCTGAAGGTTGTTCCAAGTAAGAGGGGGGTCCTGAAGGTGGTCTCAAGTATGAGGGGGTCCTGAAGGTGGTCCCGAGTATGAGGGGTCCTAAATGGGTTACAAGTGTGAAGGAACGTATTGAATTGTTCCAAAGTGTGAGGAGGACCACCTAAGGGTAGCCTAAGTGTTGCGGGTTCTAATAAGGTTCCAAGTGTTAGGGATTCTCAAGGGTCTCAAGTGTAGGGGCTCTAAGGAGTTTCTAAGTGTAAGGGTCCCTTAAGAGTTTGAGGGGAGGTCCCAAGCTGGGTAAGCTTTAAGGGGATCTCCCACTAGAGACGCCCCCACAAGGGATCACAATAAAGGTAATCAATGTCCCAAGACAGGAAGAATTAGATTAAAAGGAAGTCACGAAGGATGTTGTATAAGGTTGGCGTGTGTGGGGCGAGGTGTCGTGTTAGCCAGATATTTCATTATTGGTAATATTCTTTTGTGGAGAGAGAAGATTTAAAAAACATTTATCTCTTTATCTTGTAAAGTTGCTTCAGTTCCTTTACCCCCTATGGTGACATTTACGTACATGTGGTAGTGTCGTAATACTAGAGCAAACTCATGCATAGTGGTCTTGTAACAATGGAGGTAATTGGTGGAAAAGATTCCTAGACGTAATTTCGCTTGACATTAATGATAAATAGATATATAAATATAAAATAAACCCAATATAAATAATACCAATATGAGTGATAAGGCTTTAAAAATAAAACCTATAAGAGGAAAGTTGTTCCTTATTGCACAGACTAGCTGGGATAGTCAAATGATAGTTGTAAAGGTTAGTTCGTGGGATGGAGAGTCAACCCGTGTGGTGATACATTGTTTTGAGTTAACTCATTGTGTTTACTGCACACGTTTCTTTGTAAATGTCAGTTTTCAGCAGAAGTTGTATTTGTGATATATGAAAGACCGCGAGGAATATTCAGATAAAAATTTAACTTGTATACCTAGTTCAAGTTGTGACGTGTACTGTAGTCGTTCATTAACATATCGTTTCCCACCTTGTGGGCTTTACTGAATCCTATTCGGTGGATTTTTCAAACACCATTGCGAGGATTACATTTATTACGTGTTTATGCGCATTTTGAATGATTAACAAACACTCATATACAGGATATTCTTAATACTAGATATGACGTTCCTCGCAAACCTGATTTATTTTGTTCATATAACTTCCCAAACACTGTGAGAAATATTATTGCTTACTGACTCACGAACTCTGACCCAACCTAACCTAAAATAGTCTTCCCATAAAAAGGGGATCAGATCTGGGTTGGAGGAAAAGCGTGAATCTCCCAACAGTTAATGCGAATTAAGTCTAGATAAAAAATTTATTCCTAGGCCTCCTCCCTCATTCCTCACACACGCTAACCTCTCACGGTAAACTTTGATGCAATCCTTTGATGAGCCACAGCCGAGCAGGAAATTAGTGAACGACGTCAGTCAATTACAATGCCATTATCCTCTCTTGGCGCGGCTCTCACCTACTCCCCGGTCGCCGCGGGAGTCAAGAGTTAGAGAGAGTTTATACATCAACACAGAATTGATAGACCATTGGGTGTCCTCCGCTGCGTGTGTAAAGTTACGAGAAAACTATTTAAAGACAGGGATGTAATGTGTGTTTATATATTAGTGCTTTGAATGTGTTATTTACCAAGGAGTGCAAACGTCAGATACCTTGTTTACCTTCCCCTTGTGTTTAAAGGTCTGACAGGCAATACAACACGGAGAAGGAAGAGGAGGGTATTGGGGGAAGGGAAGAGGAGGGTATATACGATGGGCTACAAACATCAGATATCTTTATTTAGTATTTCTCTATCTATGTATTTGAGGTCCGTCTGTATTACAAGTGGAGGGAAGAAAAGCTGTTTGATATGACATGTTCTGGTAACACCGTAAACCTCGTGTTCCAAAGAGTAAGAAACTTGTATGTATATTCTGAAGGGTTACAAGTACGTGTTCTAAGACAATGCAAGCATACAAGCACATTATTATAAAGGTGTTACAAACATGTGCGTACACTAAGGGGTGAGTAACATGTGTTCTCAAGGGTTACACACAGGTGTTCTCAAGGGTTACACACAGGTGTTGTCAAGAGTTACACACAAGTGTTCTCAAGAGTTACACGCAAATGCTCTCAAGGGTTACACACAGGTGTTCTCAAGGGTTACAGGAAAGTCTTTAAAAAGGAAAGAAGTAGGAACCGCGCCTGCGCGCGCGCGCGTGTGCGTGTGTGTGGGGGGGGGTGGGGGAGAGGGGGCTGGCTGGCTAGACGCCGCCAGGTGATAGGAGAAGCTTGTCACCAGGGGAGCGTCTCATTTATGGTAATTTAGTTTGTGTGGAGCACTACTGGTGCACCTCACGCCTGCTACTGACGCCATTCGCCTTATAAACTTGAATCTATATATATAAAACAAAGAAGTATGTCTGTATGTTTGTTTGTGTGTTTGTGTGTATGTGTGTCCGCACGAGAATCTCGGAAACTACTTGAGATCTGTAGATGGATGGTGTTATATGTAGTGATGATGGATGTCATTATATGTAGTGATGATGGGTGGTGTTATATGTATTGATGATGGATGGTGTTATATGTAGTGATGATTGGTGTTATATGTAGTGATGATGGATGGTGTTATATGAAGTGATGATGAATGTCATTATATGTAGTGATGATGTGTGGTGTTATATGTACTGATGATGGATGATGTTATATGTAGTGATGATGGATGGTGTTGTATTTAGTGATGATGGATGGTGTTATATGTAGTGATGATGGATGTCATTATATATATGTATATATATATATATTTATATATATATATATATATATATATATATATATATATTTATATATATATATATATATTTATATATATATATATATATATATATATATATATATATATATATATATATATATATATATATATATATATATATATATATATATATATATATACCTTGTTTTGTACTTCTCTTTAGTCTGTACTCACCCCTGAAGATGTGAATTACACGAAAGCGCTTGGGAACTTCGTGTTTTCTTCTTTCCTTGTAGTTTTCAGCATATACCTGGATCACGCGCACCCACAGTGATTTACTTGCATATATATATATATATATATATATATATATATATATATATATATATATATATATATATA
>NW_024711083.1:0-4352 GCF_018991925.1 Homarus americanus | reverse complement strand
GAGGGAGGGAGGGCGGGGCAGGTTGACGAGCTGGAAGAGTATGTCCGGAGTTACTTCACAACCACCTCCACCACAGCCCGCTACACACAACGCTCCTTGCCCCGCTACACACAACGCTCCTTGCCCCGCTACACACAACGCTCCTTGCCCCGCTACACACAACGCTCCTTGCCCCGCTACACACAACGCTCCTTGCCATTCCTCTACCTACCACACAACTCACCCACCTACCTCCCCTACCATCCGCCTACTTCGCTTAACCAATAATCTAAAATATTTACTAAGATATACCTGGAGTATGATCCTCACCTTCTTGGAAACACATCTGACTCACACATCCCTGCCCCACCAAGCTCCACCCCTTCCCTCCCTGCCACATCTCCCCTTCCTCCCCTAACACTCCACCCGTTCCCTCCCTGCCCCTTACCCCTTCCATCCCTAACCTTTCACCCCTTCCCTCCCTAATCCTGCACCTCTTCCCTCCCTACTTCATCATCCCGTTTCTTTCAGCCCCTCCAATCCCTCCCTCCCTACCCACCCCTCTCTCTTCTTCCATCTCAGGCCATCCATTCTCTCCTTCCCTCATCATTTCTCTCACTGCCCCTCCACTCCTCCCCTTCTGTTTCCTTGCCACCCCCACCACTTCTCCCTCCATAACTATCCACTCTCTCTACTACCTCCTTCCTTTCCTTGAACACTATATTATTGAATGTGACACTGTCAAAGACTTCATGCCACCTGGCCTATTGTATCATGAACTTTGTAATTACTACATTGAATCGGGGGTGCTTGGGGACATTCTTGCTTTTTATCCCAAATTTGCTAGCCCACAGTGATTAGTCTTCAATTAGAATATGACGTCCAATGTATATGAACCACTGTCCCGCATGGCAGTGAACAGTGACATCACCCACATGAATCTGACCTATATATACTGCTAATGAATATGATGTATTTCTTTGTGTACGAACCTCTGTCCTGTGTGGCAGTGAGAAGTGATACCACCCTCAGTGTCAAGACCTGACTGAATTACTCAGAATAGGCAAACTGTACTCCAAGCTTTGTCGATAAATTTGTTAAACTAAAAACTCCCTAACCATCCACTCTCTCTACCTCCTCTTCCTTTCCAGCCCCTCCAACTCCCCTTCCTTTCCCTCCTACCTCCCTGCCCCTCTATACCACCCCCCTTCTCCATCCTTCCCCTCCCTGGCCCTCCACCCTTTCCCTCTTGGTCCCTCCACCCTTCCTCTCCCTGCCCTGCCCTCCCTGCTAACGTTCCACCAGCACACAGGTAATAATCCCCCCTTACACAACCCCGAAACCACCCCTCCTCCCCCACCATGACAAAGCAGGTAGTAAGTACGGGAGAGCCAAGATCAGGTGTCCCCCGCCCCGGCCCTGTTGTGTTTGTTTCACCCGCAGTAGAAAGGACGTCCTTCCTCAGCACCTCGCTCGTCTTCCGGGGTCGTCACTGGCACAACACCATCTGTCTCTCTCGCCACACCTGCAAGACTCACCACATGTGCACACTTCACCATCCTGCACCACACACGGCATCTTCTGCATCATGCAGTGTTCTGATATACTGTGACGGCCTCATCGCCTTGAGTTTTGTTTGTTGTTTTGGGTAAGCTGGTGAGAGGGCAGACTCAGGGAACGAGCGAGGGTTGGCGGGGTAGTCTATGAGCAAGGGCAGGCATGTACACTGACAGCCCAGGTGGACAAGGACACACATCAGACGAGCAAGGGCGGTGAGCTGTCCCACGTGGCCACCACACCTGCGACATGTTGACAGACAGCGGGGAGGGTAAGAGAGGCTGATGCATGACCTTTACACTGCAGAAGATAAACACAGACGACTTCTCCCTGCCACCTCCATAATACATGAAGCCTTAAACACGTTATCTTGGGCCCACTATTAATATGCTGGGGGAGGTACACTACACCAGCTGGAGGAGGTACACTACACCAGCTGGAGGAGGTACACTACACCAGCTGGGGGAGGTACACTACACCAGCTGGAGGAGGTACACTACACCAGCTGGAGGAGGTACACTACACCAGCTGGAGGAGGTACACTACACCAGCTGGAGGAGGTACACTACACCAGCTGGAGGACCAGCTGGAGGAGGTACACTACACCAGCTGGAGGAGGTACACTACACCAGCTGGAGGAGGTACACTACACCAGCTGGAGGAGGTACACTGCACCAGCTGGAGGAGGTACACTGCACCAGCTGGAGGAGGTACACTACACCAGCTGGAGGAGGTACACTACACCAGCTGGAGGAGGTACACTGCACCAGCTGGAGGAGGTACACTGCACCAGCTGGCGGAGGTACACTACACCAGCTGGAGGAGGTACACTACACCAGCTGGAGGAGGTACACTACACCAGCTGGAGGAGGTACACTACACCAGCTGGAGGAGGTACACTGCACCAGCTGGAGGAGGTACACTGCACCAGCTGGAGGAGGTACACTACACCAGCTGGCGGAGGTACACTACACCAGCTGGAGGAGGTACACTACACCAGCTGAGTGCACCACCCAGCTGGGGCACTGCACCAGCGGAGAAATTTTTCCACCAGCTGGAGGAGGTACACTACACCAGCTGGAGGAGGTACACTACACCAGCTGGAGGAGGTACACTGCACCAGCTGGAGGAGGTACACTGCACCAGCTGGAGGAGGTACACTACACCAGCTGGCGGAGGTACACTACACCAGCTGGAGGAGGTACACTACACCAGCTGGAGGAGGTACACTACACCAGCTGGAGGAGGACACACCAGCTGGAGGTACACCAGCTGGAGGAGGTACTGCACCAACTGGAGGAGGCACTGCACCAGCTGGGAGGTTTTACACCAGCTGGAGGCTACACTACACCAGCTGGGAGGCACTGCACAGCTGGAGGAGTTTACCAGCTGGAGGAGGGCCACACACATAGCTGGAGGAGTGCACCAGCTGGTGCAGCTGGAGGTACACTACACCAGCTGGAGGAGGTACACTACACCAGCTGGAGGAGGTACACTGCACCAGCTGGAGGAGGTACACTGCACCAGCTGGAGGAGGTACACTACACCAGCTGGAGGAGGTACACTGCACCAGCTGGAGGAGGTACACTACACCAGCTGGCGGAGGTACACTACACCAGCTGGAGGAGGTACACTACACCAGCTGGAGGAGGTACACTACACCAGCTGGAGGAGGTACACTACACCAGCTGGAGGAGGTACACTACACCAGCTGGAGGAGGTACACTACACCAGCTGGCGGAGGTACACTACACCAGCTGGAGGAGGTACACTACACCAGCTGGAGGAGGTACACTGCACCAGCTGGAGGAGGTACACTGCACCAGCTGGAGGAGGTACACTACACCAGCTGGGAGGAGGTACACTACACTGAAGCGAGGAGGACTACACCAGCTGGAGTGAGTGTAACACCACACCTCAGCTGGAGGAGGTGTTGACTACACCAGCTGAGTGAGGCACGAGCACCAGCGGGAGGAGGTACACTACACCAGCTGGAGGGAGGCATACTCACACCAGCTGGCGGAGTGGGAGACTACACCAGCTGGGAGGAGGTACATCACACCAGCTGGAGGAGCCACATCACACCCAGCTGGCGGAGGCACACTACACTAGCTGGGAGGAGGTAGCACTCACACCAGCTGGAGGAGTGTACACTACACCAGCTGGAGGAGGTAGCACTACACCAGCTGGAGGCACTGCCACCAGCTGGAGGAGGTACACTACACCCAGCTATGTGGAGGTACACTACACCAGCTGGGAGTGAGGAGACTTTACACCAGCTGGAGGAGGCCACTACACCAGCTGGAGGAGGCGACTACACCAGCTGGGAGGGAGGCACACTACACCAGCTGGCGGAGGTATCACACCAGCTGGAGGAGGTACACTACACCAGCTGGAGGAGGTACACTACACCAGCTGGAGGAGGTACACTACACCAGCTGGAGGAGGTACACTGCACCAGCTGGAGGAGGTACACTGCACCAGCTGGAGGAGGTACACTACACCAGCTGGAGGAGGTACACTACACCAGCTGGAGGAGGTACACTGCACCAGCTGGAGGAGGTACACTGCACCAGCTGGCGGAGGTACACTACACCAGCTGGAGGAGGTACACTACACCAGCTGGAGGAGGTACACTACACCAGCTGGAGGAGGTACACTACACCAGCTGGAGGAGGTACACTGCACCAGCTGGAGGAGGTACACTGCACCAGCTGGAGGAGGTACACTACACCAGCTGGCGGAGGTACACTACACCAGCTGGAGGAGGTACACTACACCAGCTGGAGGAGGTACACTACACCAGCTGGAGGAGG
>NW_024711082.1:0-8444 GCF_018991925.1 Homarus americanus | reverse complement strand
ACCTGGGAGTGTCAGAGGTGAACCAGGGAGGCCAGAGAGTACCTGGGAGTGTCAGGGGTGTACCTGGGAGTATCGGAGGTGTACCTGGGAGTATCGGAGGTGTACCTGGGAGTGTCAGAGGTGTATCTGGGAGTATTAGAGGTGTACCTGGGAGTGTCAGGGGTGTACCTGGGAGTGTCAAGGGTGTAACTGGGAGTCTCGGAGGTGTAACTGGGAATGTCAGAGGTGTACCAGGGAGTGTCAGTGGAGTACCTGGGAGTTTCAAAGGTGTACCTGGGAGTATCAGAGGTGTACCTGGGAATATCGGAGGTGTTCCTGAGAATATCGGAGGTGTACCTGGGAGTGTCAGAGGTGTACCTGGGAGTGTCGGAGGTGTACCTGGGAGGTCACAGGAGTACCTGGGATTGTCAGAGTGGGCAGTGTCAGAGGTGTACCTGGGAGTGTTAGAGATGTACCTGGGAGTGTCAGAGGTGTATCTGGGAGACGGACGTGTACCTGGGAGTGTCAGAGGTGTACCAGGAATGTCAGTGGAGTGACCTGGGAGTGTCAGAGGTGTACCTTGGAGTGTCAGAGGTGTACCTGGGAGTGTGAGAGGTGTACCTGGGATACCTGGGAGGTCAGAGGTGTACCTGGGAGTGTTAGGAGGTTTACCTGAGTGTCGCGGTACCTGGGAGGTCTGGGTGTACCTGGGAGTATCTGGGGTGTACCTGGGAGTGTCTGAGGTGTACCTGGGAGTGTCGGAGATGTACCTGGGAGTGTGAGAAGTGTACCTGAGTGTCGGAGGTGTACCTGGCAGTGTCACGGTGTACCTGGCAGCGTCAGAGGTGTACCAGGGAATGTCAGTGACTACCTGGGAGGTCAAAGGTGTACCTGGGAGGCTCAGAGGTACCTGGGAGTGTCAGAGGTGTACCTGGGAGTGTCGGAGGTGTGCTGTGGAGTGTCAGAGGTGTACCTGGCAGTGTCATGGTGTACCTGGGAGGTCAGAAGTGTGCCTGGGAGTGTCTGAGGTGTACCTGGGAGGTCTGAGGTACCTGGGAGTGTCTGAGGTACCTGGGAGTATCGAGAGGTACCAGGGAGGTCACAGGAGACCTGGGAGTGAGGAGGTGTACTTGGGAGTGTGAGAGGTGAACTCAGGAGTGTCTGGAGGTACCTGGTGTCAGGAGGTGTACCTGGGAGTGTCTGAGGTGTGACCTGGGAGGTCTGAGGTGTAGCTGGGAGGTCAGGGGAGACCCAGGGAGTGAAAGAGAGGTGTACCTAGGAGGTCAAAGGTGCACTGGGAGTGTCAGAGGTACCTGGGAGTGTCAGAGGTACCTGGGAGTGTCAAAGGTACTTGAAGTGTCAGAGGTGTACCTGGGATTGTCAGCGGTGTACCTGATTGTGTCTGGAGGTGTACCTGAGTGTCAGAGATGTACCTGGGAGTGTCAGAGGTGTATCTGGGAGTGTCAGACGTGTACCTGGAGTGTCAGAGGTGTACCAGGAATGTCAGTGAGTACCTGGGAGTGTCAAAGGTGTACCTGGGAGTGTCAGAGGTATCTGGGAGTGTCAAAGGTGTACCTGGGAGTGTGGTACCTAGGAGTGTCAAAGGTGTACCTGGGAGGTCAGAGGTGTACCTGGGAGGTCAGAGGTGTACCAGTGAGTGTCAGAGGTGTACTTGGAAGTGTCAGAGGTTTACCTGGGATTGTCAGCGGTGTACCTGATTGTGTCTGAGGTGTACCTGGGAGTGTCAGAGATGTACCTGGGAGTGTCAGAGGTGTATCTGGGAGTGTCGGACGTGTACCTGGGAGTTCAGAGGTGTACCAGGGAATGTCAGTGGAGACCTGGGAGTGTCAAAGGTGTACCTGGGAGTGTCAGAGGTGTATCTGGGAGTGTCAAAGGTGTACCTGGGAGGTCAGAGGTGTACCTGGGAATGTCTGAGGTGTACCTGGGAGTGTAAGAAGTGTACCTGGGCTGTCGGAGGTGTACCTGGGAGTGTCGGAGGTGTACCTGGGAGTGTCAAAGGAGTACCTGGGATTGTCAGAGGTACCTGGCAGTGTCAGAGGTGTACCTGGGAGTGTCAGAGGTACCTGGGAGGTCAGAGATGTACCTGGGAATGTCAGAGGTGTACTGGGAGTGTCGGACGTACCTGGAGTGTCAGGAGGTGTACCAGGGAATGTCAGTGGAGTACTTGGGAGTGTCAGAGGTGTACCTGGGAGGTCAGAGGTGTACCTGGGAGTGTCGGAGGTGTACCTGGGATTGTCAGCGTGTACCTGATTAGGTCTGAGGTACCTGGGAGTATCAGAGGTGCCTAGGAGGCCGAGGTGCACTTGGGAGTGTCAGAGGTGCACCGAGTGTCAAGTGGTGTACCAGGGAATGTCAGTGGAGTACCTGGGAGTGTCAGAGGTGTACCTTGGAGTGTCAGAGGTGTACCTGGGAGTGTGAGAGGTGTACCTGGGAGTGTCGGAGATGTACCTGGGAGTGTGAGAAGTGTACCTGGGAGTCTCGGAGGTGTACCTGGCAGTGTCAGCGGTGTACCTGGGAGTGTCAGAGATGTACCAGGGAATGTCAGTGGACTACCTGGGAGTGTCACAAGGTGTACCTGGGAGTGTCAGAGGTGTACCTGGGAGTGTGAGAGGCATACATGGGAAGGTCAGGTGTACCTGGGAGGTCAGAGGCGTACCTGGGAGTGTCAGAGGTGTACCTTGGAGGTGTCAGGAGGTGTACCTGGCAGTGTCTGGAGGTGTACCTGGCAGTGTCTGAGGTGTAACTGGCAGTGTCAGCGGTGTACCTGGGAGTGTCAGCGGTGCACCTGGGAGTGTTAGAGGTGTGTCAGGAGTACGAGGAGTACCTAGGGAGTGTCAGAGGTGTGCCTGGGAGTGTCAGAGGTGTACCTGGGAGTGTCAGAGGTGTACCTGGGAGGCCAGAGATGTACCTGGGAGTGTCAGAGGTGTGTCTGGGAGTGTCGCACCTAGGAGTGTGAGAGGTGTACCAGAGAATGTCAGTGGAGTACCTGGGAGGCTCAGAGGTTTACCTGGGAGGTCAGAGGTGTATCTGGGAGGGAGTCAGAGGTGTACCTGGGAGTGTCAGAGGTGTACCTGGGAGTGTTAGAGGTTTACCTGAGTGTCGCAGGTGTACCTGGGAGTGTCTGGGGTGTACCTGGGAGTATCTGGGGTGTACCTGGGAGTGTCTGAGGTGTACCTGGGAGTGTCGGAGATGTACCTGGGAGTGTGAGAAGTGTACCTGGGAGTGTCGGAGGTGTACCTGGCAGTGTCAGCGGTGTACCTGGGCATGTCAGAGGTGTACCAGGGAATGTCAGTGGACTACCTGGGAGTGTCAAAGGTGTACCTGGGAGTGTCAGAGGTGTACCTGGGAGTGTCAGAGGTGTACCTGGGAGTGTCGGAGGTGTACATGGAGTGTCAGAGGTGTACCTGGCAGTGTCAGCAACCTGGGAGGGCTCAGAAGTGTGCCTGGGAGTGTCTGAGGTGTACCTGGGAGTGTCTGGAGGTGTACCTGGGAGTGTCTGAGGTGTACCTGGGAGTATCAGAGAAGACCAGGGAGTGTCACAGGAGTACCTGGGAGTGTGAGGGCTTGCGAAGTGTGAGAGGTGAACCTAGGAGTGTCTGAGGTGTACCTGGGAGTGTCAGAGGTGTACCTAGGAGTGTCTGAGGTGTACCTGGGAGTGTCTGAGGTGTAGCTGGGAGTGTCAGGGGAGACCCAGGGAGTGAAAGAGGTGTACCTAGGAGTGTCAAAGGTGTACCTGGGAGTGTCAGAGGTGTACCTGGGAGTGTCAGAGGTGTACCTGTGAGTGTCAAAGGTGTACTTGGAAGTGTCAGAGGTGTACCTGGGATTGTCATGGTGTACCTGATTGTGTCTGAGGTGTACCTGGGAGTGTCAGAGATGTACCTGGGAGTGTCAGAGGTGTATCTGGGAGTGTCGGACGTGTACCTGGGAGTGTCAGAGGTGTACCAGGGAATGTCAGTGGAGTACCTGGGAGTGTCAAAGGTGTACCTGGGAGTGTCAGAGGTGTATCTGGGAGTGTCAAAGATGTACCTGGGAGTGTCAGAGGTGTACCTGTGAATGTCTGAGGTGTACCTGGGAGTGTAAGAAGTGTACCTGGGAGTGTCGGAGGTGTACCTGGGAGTGTCGGAGGTACCTGGGAGTGTCAAAGGAGTACCTGGGATTGTCAGAGGTGTACCTGGCAGCTCAGAGGTGTACCTGGGAGTGTCAGAGGTGTACCTGGGAGTGTCAGAGATGTACCTGGGAATGTCAGAGGTGTATCTGGGAGTGTCGGACGTGTACCTGGGAGTGTCAGAGGTGTACCAGGGAATGTCAGTGGAGTACTTGGGAGTGTCAGAGGTGTACCTGGGAGTGTCAGAGGTGTACCTGGGAGTGTCGGAGGTGTACCTGGGATTGTCAGCGGTGTACCTGATTGTGTCTGAGGTGTACCTGGGAGTATCAGAGGTGTGCCTAGGAGTGTCAGAGGTGCACTTGAGTGTCAGAGGTGCACCTTGGGGTGTCAGCGGTGTACCAGGGAATGTCAGTGGAGTACCTGGGAGTGTCAGAGGTGTACCTGGGAGTGTCAGAGGTGTACCTGGGAGTGTCAGAGGTGTACCTGGGAGGTGGAGAAGTGTACCTGGGAGTGTCGGAGGTGTACCTGGGAGTGTGAGAAGTGTACCTGGGAGTGTCGGAGGTGTACCTGGGAGTGTCGGAGGTGTTCCTGGGAGTGTCAAAGGTGTACTCTGAGGTGTCAGAGGTGTACCTGATTGTCCAGGTGAACCTGATTGTGTCTCAGGTGTACCTGGGAGGGTCAGAGGTGTTCCTAGGAGTGTCAGAGGTGCACTTGGGAGTGTCAGGAGGTGCACCTGGGAGTGTCAGGTTTACCTGGGAGTGTCGGAGGTGTACCTGGGAGTGTGAGAAGTGTACCTGGGAGTTCGGAGGTAACCTGGGAGTGTCAGGTGTACCTCGAGTGTCAGAGGTGTACCTGGCAGTGTCAGTGTGGGTACCTGGGAGTGTCAGGAGATGTACCTGGGGTCAGATGTGTATCTGAGAGTGTCGGACGTACCTGGGAGTGTCAGAGGTGTACCAGGAATGTCAGTGGAGTACTGGGAGTGTCAGAGGTGTACCTGGGAGTGTCAGAGGTGTACCTGGAGTGTCAGAGGTGTACCTGGGAGTGTCAGAGGTGTACCTGGGAGTGTCGGAGATGTACCTGGGAGTGTGAGAAGTTTACCTGGGAGTGTCGGAGGTGTACCTGGCAGTGTCAGCGGTGTACCTGGGAGTGTCAGAAGTGTACCAGGGAATGTCAGTGGAGTACCTGGGAGTGTCAAAGGTGTACCTGGGAGTGTCAGAGGTGTACCTGGGAGTGTGAGAGGTTTACATGGGAGTGTCAAAGGTGTACCTGGGAGTGTCAGAGGCGTACCTGGGAGTGTCAGAGGTGTACCTGGCAGTGTCTGAGGTGTACCTGGCAGTGTCTGAGGTGTAACTGGCAGTGTCAGCGGTGTACCTGGGAGTGTCACGTGCACCTGGGAGTGTTAGAGGTGTGTCAGGGAGTGACAGAGGAGTACCTAGGAGTGTCAGAGGTGTGCCTGGGAGTGTCCGAGGTGTACCTGGGAGTGTCAGAGGTGTACCTGGGAGTGTCAGGAGATGTACCTGGGAGGTCAGAGGTGTATCTGGGAGTGTCGGACGTGTACCTAGGGAGTGTGAGAGGTGTACCAGAGAATGTCAGTGGAGTACCTGGGAGTGTCAGAGGTTTACCTGGGAGTGTCAGAGGTGTACCTGGGCGAGTCAGAGGTGTACCTGGGAGTGTCAGAGGTGTACCTGGGAGTGTTAGAGGTTTACCTGAGAGTGTCGCAGGTGTACCTGGGAGTGTCTGGGGTGTACCTGGGAGTATCTGGGTACCTGGGAGTGTCTGAGGTTTACCTGGGAGGTCAGAGGTGTACCTGGGAGTGTCGGGGTGTTCCTGGGAGGTCAAAGGTGTACTTGGAAGTGTCAGAGGTGTACCTGAATTGTCAGCGTGGGACCTGGTTGTGTCTGAGGTGTACCTGGGAGTGTCAGAGATGTACCTGGGAGTGACAGAGGTGTATCTGGGAGTGTCGGATGTACCTGAAGTGTCAGAGGTGTACCAGGGAAGTGTCAGTGAGGCTACCTGGGAGTGTCAAAGGTGTACTTGGGAGTGTCAGAGGTGTACCTGGGAGGTCAGAGGTGTACCTGTGAAATTGAGGTGTACCTGGGAGTGTGGGCACCTGGAGGTCGGAGTACCTGGGAGTGTCGGAGCTGTACCTGGGAGTGTCAGAGGAGTACCTGGGATTGTCAGAGGTGTACCTGGCAAGTGTCAGAGGTGTGCACTTGGGAGTGTCAGAGGTGTACCTGGGGAGTGTCGGAGGTGTACCTGGGAGTGTCGGAGGTGTACCTGGGAGGTCAAAGGAGTACCTGATTGTCAGAGGTGTACCTGGTAGTGTCAGAGGTGTACCTGGGAGGTCAGAGGTGTACCTGGGAGTGTCAGAGGTGCACCTGGGAGTGTCAGGAGGTGTATCTGGGAATGTCAGTGGAGTACCTGGAGTGTCAGAGGTGTAACCTGGGAGTGTCAGGGTGCTACCTGGGAGTGTCAGAGGTGCACTGGGATTGTCAGTGTATACCTGAGTGTGTCTGAGGTGTACCTGGGAGTGTCAGAGGTGTACCTGGGAGTGTCAGAGGTGTACTGGGAGGCTCAGAGGTGTACCTGGGAGTGTCAGAGGTGTACCTGGGAGTGTCTGAGGTGTACCTGGATTGTCAAATGGGTATACCTCATGTGTCTGAGGTGTACCTGGGAGTGTCAGAGGTGTACCTAGGAGTGTCAGCAGGTGCACCTGGGAGGCAGAGGTGTTCCTGGGAGTGTCAGAGGTGTACCTGTGTCTGAGGTGTACCTGGGAGTGTCAGAAGTGTACCTGGGAGGCTCGGAGGTGTACCTGGGAGTCAGAGGTGTACCTGAGTGTCAGAGGTGTACCTGGGAGGCCTGGAGGTACCTGGGAGTGTCAGAGGTGTACCTGGGAAGTCTGAGGTACCTGGGAGGCCAGGTACCTGGGAGTGTCAAGAGGTGTACCTGGGAGTCTCAGAGGTGTACCTGGGAATGTCAGAGGTGTACCCAGGAGTGTCAGTGGAGTGCACCTGGGAGTGTCAGAGGTGTACTGGGGAGTGTCAGGAGGTACCTGGGAGTGTCGGAGGTGTACCTGAGAATACTGGAGGTGTAACCTGGGAGTGTCGGAGGTGTACCTGGGAGTGTCAGAGGTGTACCTGGGAGTGTCAAAGAGTGGCCTGGGAGTGTCAGGAGGTGTACCTGGCAGTGTCAGAGGTGTACCTGGGAGTGTGTGAGATGTACCTGGGAGTGCCAGAGGTGTGCCTGGGAGTGTCAGAGGTGTACCTGGATGTCACAGGAGTACCTGGAGTGTCAGAGGTGTACAATGGGAGTGTCAGAGGTACCTGGCAGTGTTAGGGGCGGTGTACCTGGGAGGCCTCAGGTGTACCTGGGAGTGTCAGAGGTGTGCACCTGGGAGTGTCTGAGGTGTACCTGGGAGTGTCTGAGGTGTACCTGGGAGTGTCAGAGGGAGCACCTGGAGTGTCAAGAGGTGCACCTGGGAGTGTCAGAGATGCACCTGGGAGTGTCAGAGGTGACCTGGGGAGGCCACGTGCCTGAGTGTCAGAGGTGTACCAGGGAATGGTCAGTGGAGTACCTGGGAGGTCAGGAGGTGTACCTGGGAGTGTCAGAGGTGTACCTGGGAGTGTCAAAGGTGTACCTGGGAGGTCAGAGGTGTACCTGGGAGTGTCAGAGGTACCTGGGAGTGTCAGAGGTGTAAGGAGTGTCAGAGGTGTACCTGGGAGTGTCGGAGGTGTACCTGGGAGTGTCAGAGGTGTACCTGGGAGTGTCAGAGGTGTACCTGGGAGCACAGAGGTGTACCTGGGAGTGTCAGAGGTGTACCTGGGAATGAGTATAACCAGGGAGGTCAAGCACTGGGAGTGTCTGTGTGCGTAAATCTGGGAGCGTCGGAGGTGAACCTGGGAGTGTCGGAGGTAGCTGAACAGAGGTGTACCGGGAGTGTCAGAGGTGTACCTGGGAGTCTCAGATGTGAACCTGGGAGTGTCAGAGGTGTACCTGGGAGTGTCAGAGGTGTACCTGGGGAGTATCGGAGGTGTACCTGGGAGAAACACAGGATGTGTACCTGGGAGTGTCAGAGGTGTACCTGGGAGTGTCAGGAGGTGTACCTGGGAGTGTCTGAGGTGTACCTGGGAGTGTCAGGGAGACCCAGGAATGAAAGAGGCACCTAGGAGTGTCAGAGGTGTACCTGGGAGTGTCAGGAGGTGTACCTGGGAGTGTCAGAGGTGCACCTGGGAGTGTCAGAGGTGCATCCTGGAGGTCAGAGGTGTACCTGGGAGTGAGAAGTGTAACCTTGGATGTCAGAGGTGTCCTGTGCATTTTAAACTGAACCGAAGCACAACAA
>NW_024711081.1:0-21142 GCF_018991925.1 Homarus americanus | reverse complement strand
GTAGGTCACCACGAGGTCAGGTCTTATATAGCGGAGGTAGGCGTGGCTTAATAGTTGACCTCCGTGATGTATGGCGGCGCTGGTTGACCTAGACCACGAGGCATACACTGGGGAATTCGCGGGGTTGGCTACTCAGCGACAAGCGTTTGTAGAGGTGGAATCCACTTCAGTATCATTGACGTCGGCCCTAGAGATGCCAGTGATTGTTGACCTCTTTTTCACATATGAACATCAGAGAATCTGATGTTAATGGTGAAATTGTTGTAAGGATGTTAATTACGAAAGTAATTAATTAACCTGAAGGGAACTGTCAGACCAGCTATCTTTGAGAATTTAACGGGTGTAATCGGACACTACATGTCGTAGGCTCCGCCCACCAGGGACTGCCATCCTGAACCTTGAAATCAATTTAATTCTTGTCTTCGACAGCTCAGTCAGTGCATAGATTGAAAAGGGAATCTTAGGAAATGGAAATGAGTGCGTAGTCTTAGTTTCAAACGTCAAAGTGTACAGTAACGTAGTACATTTAAATAGTTGGGGTGAGTGGAATTCGAGCTGAGTGGAGGAGGAGGAGTGAGGAGCACCGACGCTCTCGGGCGTCGGTCCAGCGTCTGAAACTCCTCCACCCACAGGTAATGTCTAGCGCCATATTATACCTCGCCACATTAAGTGATTTTGACTTAGTTAATAGTCTGAATATGATGTTCGTGTCAACAACCTCAGTCCAACGTCCGGAACTCCTCCACCCACAGGTTCCTCTCGGACAAGAGCCTTGTAGATTGGGACGACCTCCACACTAGTGTGGGAGATGGACGAAGGCCAGTAAACTCGGGTAAATTCGTGAATACGAGCGTCGGGAACTAACCACCACCTCTGGGGTCCAGTCAACTGACCAGCCGTTCACCTGACGCGTTCGCTGTCCAGCTTGTTGATATCACAGGCCGAGCAAACACCGCCAGCCCCCATCGTTGTTATGGATGAGTCCACTACTCAGTAGGGCTATATGGTGGCTGTGTTATTCTTCCGAGTACACCTGTATGTATTTACCTGAATTGTCTGAGTGTTTGGAGTCAGCAAGAGTAGGTTGACCATCACTTTGCTTGTGGGCAAAGGTACCACAGTGGTGAAGATAAGCTACTAATTCTGGTGATGTTAAAGTATTAGTGTTGGTGCTGTAACTGGCCTCATTGCCACTTGTAATAATGGTGCTCAAAGGTGCTATGTATTATGTGTGTTCTTGTACATGTACACCCAGTCATGGTGTAAGTAGAAAATGTACCTAAGTTTAACAGTACAAAATAAGTAAAGCCAGGGAGTTGACCCCTGTAGTCGAGTGTTACTGAAATTATTCATAAAATATAACTTCATTTTAATAAACCATTTTATAATTTTAATAAACCATCTTATTTGTATGTTAGGAGTATACTGCAGGAAACGTCTAGGGCCCCATCCATGCTGAAAGGGTTAAGGAATAATAACTTTTCTGCGTTGATCTCTGATAATTTCCACACTTGGGAAAGCAAAATTAGCTTGTAAAACACATTAGTAACATAAATATCATTGATAATATGAAAAAGATTACAATATTTGTGAGTGTTTTTATTACCGGCAAGAAAGCCAAGAAACTTCATTTATTTGATCATTTAAAGGAAGGCATGAGCGCCGCCAAGGATGGCCGGTTGTTTGGTGTGAACAAATCAACAGTGTGTGCATGGTTTTCTTTCTCCACTTCTCTACCAGTTCTTCCCTCACCCTTTCTTATCTCTACATTTTTTTCTGCCTTATTCTTCTCAATCCCTTCGTCTTCTGAAGAGGTTTCACTTATGTGAGTAATGTCAGCAGTCTCTGTAGTGCTACAGATCAAGTACCTGGAATAACAAAGGAGAACATATAGCATACACAACCTCCACAAAGTAACAGCAACACTGTACAGTACTTGTCAACTCAGTGCAACTACTTTAGCACCTTTTTTAAAACTGTGACCCTAAGTTTTGTCCAAATGTAAATAGGCATCTGATGATAATTGCTGGTTATTCTTGGTTGAACTGTTTACTAATGTTTGTAACTTTGTATATCTGGGTTGTTTTGAAACAATGGAATTTGAATTGAAGTGAAAAAAGTATTGTCTCAAGAATTGTTTATTACTGTATAATGTATTCTGTTCTTCACTGTTTGGCTTTCTATTGTTCTACAGTACTCAAGTATTTCCTTTGCTTTTAGTATAAGAGCATTAAATGTGTCTTCAATGTTTAATTCCTTAGAAAAGCTTTAAATACTCCAAATGTTTCACTAAATGCCACACGACGTAAACACCTAGAAAAAGTGCAAAAGAGGGCATGTGTTATGTTCTATGTAATAAGTTCAATATACAGGAGAGAACACAAACACCTGTATAGATTTTGTAGGTTCGATTTCCTGGATAAGAGTATGTACACAGAGGGGGGGGTAGCACTCCTCCCAGCTAGGCTCCTGGTCAACTGCTATAGACGACGTATGGCAAGTGATACATTAGCAGCTTCCATACGTCGCCAGGCACATTAATTAAGCATGTGGGATATGGTAATAACATTGCCACATGCTGCTAGCTAGGCTGAATAAATAATACATAAATGGAGCACATACATAATATACATACATAATATATAATCCAGCATACATAATATACATACAGCATGCAAGATTATTCTCTCCCCTTCCTACTCCACAT
Source organism: Homarus americanus (assembly GCF_018991925.1). Taxonomy (NCBI): domain Eukaryota; kingdom Metazoa; phylum Arthropoda; class Malacostraca; order Decapoda; family Nephropidae; genus Homarus; species Homarus americanus. The sequence continues at coordinate 18,435 of NW_024711081.1, read as the reverse complement.
ATCAAGAAGCGCTCAACACACTGACCCTTTCGACTCTCACTGACCATCACCACGACCTCATCTGCAAATTTGGTAAGAAGCTTCTACACCATCCTCGACACCGGCTCCTACTACCACCTGAGATCCCTAGCCCAAGAATTGCTGTTTGACACCACAACCGCATCCAGCCCATAAGTGCACGAACTGATCGCTATAAGAACAGCCCAGTCCCAACCATTGTAAAAATTATCAATAACTTGTAATAAACCAGTGTATTCACTCCCAGTAAACAATACTCCTTGCACTGTCACTATGTTGAAATGAACTGTAGTTTGAGCTTTTCCCCATCTAGTTATTATATATCTTATTTGTATCACTTATGTTACTTGTATATTATTTGTAATTCGAAACCCATTCCCAAAATATGTAACTGTATATTTTCAGCCTTCTGGCTGCCAAGCTCTTTCAATAAACCGTTAATTATTATTATTATTATTATTATTAAATATGTTTTCAATTATCAGTCAGTTAAGAAAGTCTAAACTGGCTAAAAACATTTACGTAACACATATTGGATTCATGACACTCACGGGTTGGCTCCACAAGACTCGGGTCAATCATAATTTAGTATTGTAAGTGTTTGAAAAAATAGAATTAAGTGTTCAAATAAGAAAAAGTGGTGTCTTAAGGAATTCAATAGTGAATGTTTTGGTGCTGTAGTACCCTGTTCTAACTCTCTCTCTCTCTCTCTCTCGTTCCAACATGCATCCCTCATCTTTTACATGTTTCCATTCAATGGCTTGTATCAGGATTCATTTAGCGCAAATTTGCCTGGCCACTCAACTCACCAAACAGGTGTCAGTTTGTATCTCTGGTCAGTAGAGGTAACATCTTGCTTGAGACTCTCTTGAACATAAACTAATTTTACGTTTTTACAGTACAGTATTCTATTGTTTTTTATTTATTATTTAGTATTTAGATTATATTTAATGTTTTGTTAATTCTATTACTGGTATACAGTACTTTGTATGTATACTTTTTCTGTGAGTTGGAACCAAATACCCACTATCCCATTGAAATAATAGATTCAGTTAACAAACTTTTCGGTTAATGAACGACTCTGTGAAACGAATTGTGTTCATTAACCGAGGGACCACTGTAGTTTAGGATTATTTGGTGCCAGGTTGTAAAATATCACCCTAAAAGCATCAGCTTTCCTGAAAAAAGAATCCCACTGAAAACATAAGAACATATGAATGGAGGAAACTGCAGCGGGCCTATTGGCCCACGCTGGACAGTCCCATTTACACCCAACCCCTATTGCTCATATATCCACCCAACCTATGTTTGAAGCTATCCAGCGTATTCGAGTTAATGACGATATTTGGTAACTTGTTCCACTCGTCCACTACTCTATTTCCAAACCAATGTTTACCTATACTCGTAATAGAAGCTCCAAAAAGTTGTTGGTAGCGAAAGTCAGAGCGGGGAAGATGACAGAGAAAGGAGCAGGAGGTTAGGAAGGGAATTGTAGTGGGAGAGATAGAGCTGTGGCTTGACACAACATGCGTTATATGTGATTTAACGCAGAGTGCACAAATTGGGTTTTTGTCGGTGTTGGGTGTGTGATCCTTGGGTCACCACTCCTCTGGATTGTGTTAGATATGAGTAATAGAAGCTCCAACAACTTTCCCTGAATATGAATTAGCAAATTTTCGATTTACAACAGGTACCTACTCTCTGCTAGGTAAACAGGGACCAAGGGGACTAGGAAGAGTGTTCAAACAACTTTCCGCCGGCCAGGCAATCGAACCCGTGACATCTAACTTGCAAGGCAAGAGCGGTACCGCTCTACCACCAGCGCCCTGTTTACCTATTTCGCGCCTAAATCTAAATTTGTCTAATTTAAAGCCAGTGCTGGGAGTTCGCTCCTGGTTGGATGGTTTGAGTGCCTTTGCCTTTGTAATGTCCCCTTTGTTTAGCCCTTACTTCCATTTATACACCTCTATCATGTCACCCCTCGCTCTACGCCTCTCGAGGGAGTGCAAATTAAGATGCTTTAACCTGTCTCTGTACTCAAGGTTCCTAATGCCCGGGATTAGTCTTGTCATTCTCCTCTGAATTCTTTCCAAGGATTCTATATCCATTCTGTAATACGATGACCAGAATTGAACTGCGTAACCTAAGTGAGGTCTCACTAGCTCAAGATATAGATTTAGGATGACCTCGCTAGTCTTGTAACTAACACTCCTTTGTATGAACCCAAGTACTTTATTAGCCTTGTTACGAGCAAATACACATTATTTACTTGGCTTAAGATTCCTACTTATCATTACTCCCTAAATCTTTCTCGCAGTCATATTTCTCAATAACATTGTTGTTCATCTGGTATCTGGTTTCCCTGTTTACTGTTTACATCTCCTATACTGAGTACTTTACATTTGTCCACAGTGAATTTCATCTGCCATTTTTCAGACCATTCAAATTTTTTTTTAGATCTTCCTGTAGTTTTGCGGAGTCCTCATCAGATTTAATTACACGCCCCATTTTAGTGTCATCAGCAAATTTACTTCCATTTACAACACTGTACCTGTTTGAACATTATAAAATGCATGTCAGCATTTCAACCAAATGTCTCATTCCCAGAGGCAATGTTCTCCTTATGTTGTACTCTAATATAAGAGTACGTACTGTTTTGTTTGATTCTGTTATTTTCCTATACATCTTGGTGTAAGTTAAAGTGTAACTGCTCTGTATAACATAGTAATAGACATCCAATTACACTACAACTGGTTTTCATGAAAACTTGTGTATAATTCTCCTGAAAGTGACAAAATACTGTACCCATTTTGACCAGTTTTGGCTTACTTGACCATCAAAATTACCTTTAAGGTCCAAGTTCAGGGTGGCATCCACCCACATATATTCTCCTACCCCATATTCAATTGACCCAGCATGGATGCATAATTTTAACAGAAAATATAAAGTCTACCATTTTTGGTAGGTAACCTCAAGATCGATCAGCTGACCACTACAGTACAGTATAACGTATTAAATTACTCTAATAATTCAGTAAAAAAATAAATCATTTTGTATCCATTTATTTATCAAAAAGCAAATTTAAGGCAACATACCTCTTGTTCCTCCTTGAAGAAGGGCCCGGGTCGTTCCTTGAAGAAGGGCCATCATTCCTTGGATATATACAGTAAACATAATTAGGTAAACGTATACAGTACTGTATTAGGTACAAGTGAGCACAGTACAGTATGCCCTTAAAATTCGTGGGGGTTACGTTCTCAAAATGGTCATGAATCACCAAGTCCGCGAATAAAATTTGCTGACCAGGAAAAGGGGGGGGGGAGAACATTTTTACTTGTGTACTAAGAAATGTATATTCCCTTTATGTGTTTGTTCTTAGGGCAATTATTTCTTTTACCTGTATTATACTGTATAAATGTGTGTGTGTGTATGTACACACACACACACAAAACACATACAAGTAAATAATAATGGCAAAAATCCTCTCACAAATAATCAGAAACAGGACAACAAAAATGCTTTAATAATGTGAGTCTACCCTCAAGTCTATTTAGTGCTTTGTTATAACTTTAATAACAAAGCATGGAGTTGACTTGAGGAAAGACTTAACATTTTTAAAGCACTTTTGTTGTCTTGTTTCTGATTATTTGTTTTACGTATCTGTGTGTCTACACACACACTCAAATAATACAGATAAAAGAAATTACTGTCTCTAGAATGAATGGCTCCCTGTCCCGGCTGTGAAAATGCCAGCAACTTCAAAACTACCCTTAGACATTCTTGGGTACTTCCAGGGTGTTATCCGCGAATAATAGAGGACCGTGAATTAAAAATCCGTGAATTGTCAGGGCTTGCTGTACAGTACATACAAGAAAAATGGAAAACTGTGGAATATGATAAGTTCATTAGTCTTGTGGGAGACTGCATGCAAAAGGCAAAATTTAGGTGGGGGGAAAACAGGCCATGTACATGCTTCTACTTTTATACTCTTCACCACTGATCGGCTCGTTAGCCACTTGTGGAGATCGGTCACATCTCTGTTATGCACTGTTGGCAAGTACTAGGCAGACACCGGCTCCTGAATGTACCTGAACCTGCTCCAGTGTTGGTCAAGTCTGGTCTTGAAACAGCTCACACTCGGTGCCGTCACAACATTCTCTGCCAGAATGTTCTAACAGTTCACAACTCTCACTCCGAAAAAGTTTGCCCTCACAGTTTTCTGGACCTGTGGCTTCTTCAACCTTGAGCTGTGACCCCTTGTGGGGCGAGCGTCCATCAGCTCCAGGAATATACATTCGGCTATAAGAATAAGAATACACCTACGGTTCGTGTTTGAGACAAAATATCTGGTAACACTGTCCTGAACAGAACGGACAAAATTACAAAATGACCTGTAATTTATGTTTTATTCCTACATATATGTTATAAATACATTTATTGTGAATGTTTTACTAGTGTCTTGTGTTTATATTACAAGTAATATATTGTATTCAATGGTGGAAAACTTGTTGCCCAATAGGATTGCAGTTATCGTACGGCTCCCTGCTCCTCCCCCACTTTTTCTCTTACCCTACTTTTTTTTTGACTGACTGATATATTTATATATATAGCTGGACAATGTGTTAGGGGGTGTGATAACCGCCCGTCAGGCATTATTTCTCAGTACCCTCCGTTCTACCGTCACCTCAGGCTCCAAGCGGTCGGAGTGCCTTGCTGCCCGGCAGCCATTATCCCTATGAGCGTCCCAACAGGTGGTGACTACTCCCAGCTATGCCAATCCACTGTGAACCTGTGGATTTCCAGCACACCACTCCAAATGAGTAGTCACAAATAAGGAGACCGTGAGAAACTCTGTGGTCGTCACTTGGAGCGACCTATAATACCAGGCGTAGAAATAGTACTGGTATGTCTCTGGGTGAAGCCCTCGTCTCTACCCACCGAGGGCGGTGTGCGAACAAGGTGCCTGTTGTGTATACCTAAAAGTTACAAGGAGTTCCATACCTTCAGGAGTGGAGTGTAACATGTGTGTTGAGATGGTGCTACGATGTATGATAACTGACGGTGCTATATTCCATACAGGTGGAGCAATCTAATGTGTTAAGGGATAGTGTAAGAAGGAATGACCGAGGTAAGGTGGTCACAGATTGTTATACAATAAGTATGTGGATGACACGCCATTAATGTAAGACGTCTGGTGCCCACCTGGGTAACCAACATTTTCGTTGTTCTTCTGAGGAAGGCCTATTCATTTGTATGTTTTTTACCAGTATGCTTTATAAGGAATAAATTAATTAAGACATGTTATGGTTTCACCCTTCTTTCCCCTTATCGATCTGGTCAATGGAAAACCTAGCCCAATGCCTAGTCCACTCTGCACGCAACCTAACGAGCTACATGCTGTCCAGAGGGGGTCTGGTGGCAGCGACCCTTAGAAGTTAAGATTAGAGTTAAGTATTCCCCCTTAGAATTAGTGACCCCCAGTCTGGCAGTATACCAATGGTGGTAAACTTTTTGCCCAATAGGATTGCAGTTATCGTATGGCTCCCTGCTCCTCCCCCACTTTTTGTCTTGCCCTACTTTTTTTTGACTGACTGATATATATATATATATATATATATATATATATATATATATATATATATATATATATATATATATATATATATATATATATATATATATATATATATATATATATATATACAGAGAACGCCATTGTGAGTTTCACTTCTCACCTCTATCCTTAGTGCGAGATCTCCTACGTGTACGTATGTATGTGAGCCTATCAAAGAGAAGATAGACAAACTGGCCACATACAGTACTCCACACTACTGCCAAATACAACCTCCAAAATACAGCCACTAGACCAAGAAATCAAAGCGAATGTAAAGTTTCTGTGCTACAAATATGTCCATGACAAGATGAGGAAGGAAACTGATGAGCAAGAAGTGAAGAAAATTGATGAAACTGTAAGCAGTAGCGAGGAGGAGGAGGATCCTCCCCTCCCTCCCCTCATTGCCTCCGCTGCTCTGCCTGTCTCACCCACAGCCTCCGCCTCCACTCCTCCACCTGGCTCACCTGCAACCCCCGCCACCCCTGCTCCACCTGGCGTACCTTCAACCTCCACAATGACTGTTACTGCCTTCTGGAAAAATTATAACATTCGCCAGGCAGTCAATTTCTTTGTAAGAGGCTGGGGGAAATACTACAAAAGCAACCGTTAGGCATGCCTGGTCGGCACTCCTGCCACAACTCAAGTCTGCCGAGACGAAGAGACAGCAGCCAGCAGAGCTAATGAACCAAGTGTTGGAAACCGTCCGCAATATCCCAGCCCCAGGATTTCAAGAAGTGACTCGGGAAGATTTAGAAGAACCGATGCAAGAAGGTAACACAAATGATGTCGAGGATCTCCCGGAGGATGAAGAAGGTAGTGATGCAGCAAGTGATGCAGGGGAGACCGAGCAGAGGAAAGTGACGACACAGAAGCTGTCACTCTTATTGGGTGTCTGCACCAACCTTCAAGAGATGATCCAAGACATTGAGAGTGAATCAGGTGAAAGGGAGCAAATGATTGGATTTGTAAGATCTATTTCAAGAAAATACCAGAAGCAGTACAACGAGCGAGTGAATGCCCGGCAGCAGTTACCTGTCACTCGCTTTCTTTCACAACGCCAGCCAGCCGAGGAAGACCAACATTGGGGAAATGCCTGAAGACTTTGACCTTGTGGGGTTTGATGAAGTGTTAGCGGAAGTGGGCGAATCGGGTGCAAGAGGCCAGCTTGGGGACGGAGATGGGGCCGGGGATGTGGGCGGAGGTTCGGCGCAGTAGCCTCCATGCCCCGGCCTCGGAACAATCGTCACACCAAGCACCTCAAAAACTCCCCCAAGCTAAGTGTTATATTACTCAAATTCTTTATTTTGATGATTGAATAACAATTATTTTTATTTCTACTAACAAAAAGTGTTAGGCGGGGCTTCAAAGGGGAAAAAAATGGGTGAAATTCTTTGGGCGGTGGCAGCAATAAACCCTTTTTACATGTATTTTAATGTCACACAAATAACGTGTTGGCTAATAACGGCGTTTTTCAGGCACCTATTAGACGTTATTGGCGAGAGCCCACTGTACATTACTTACAGGTTTTGTAGTTATTAATTTTTCTTACAGAGTTGTTTAATAATTAAACTCCCGTTTCCATTCGCCACTTCAGGTTAATAAACAAATTTGTCATTGTCTCAATCCATTATAGTTTGAGGTCATTCATGTGACATAGAACCACTGATAGATCCTATCCTTAATAATCCAGTTACTAGGTCAATCATTCTCCCTTGCATTCCATCTCTACAACTTCCATAATAAAATAAATCAAAATATACCTCCTTCACTATTCTACCGACCATGATATGTTGTAAACTCGTATATTTTCTTTATAAAGTTTTCCCCAACACATATTTCTCATTCTTTGCTCCTGTCACACTCAATAACTTACTACTGTATGCGTTGCTTCTACCCTCTTAGAGACCTATGTTGATGATGGTTCTATGTGACAAGAGACAACTTACAATTGGACACTCTCATTGTACTTTGGCAACCAGCTGTTGGATTTGGATGTTGTGGCAAACTTTCTCTTCTTGTCGGCCAAGTGAGGACCGATTGGGTTGACCTCGACCGGAGATCGTCGGCTGCCACGACTACGTACACAACTCATAGGGTGGCCAATACCAATTTTCCAAAAAGGAGGACATTTTTAAAAAATTTTACGACAGTTATTTTAACCTAAATTAAACATGTTTAATGATGAGTTGATATATAAAAAGTTGTATAAAATATACTAAATATACTTAGAAGTGTTGATTTGTCAAATATCACTTTACAGTCGGCCCTTCACATACGCGGGTTTAGCATACACGGATTCGCAAATACGCGGATTGCCCCGCCGGAGGAATATTCTGTACATTGAAGTACATTCAAATCGCGCGCGGCACCACACACCGCCCGCCACCCCACACACACACACACACGCGTCACGCCACCCAGCATTCCCTCACTCAGTCAGTCTCGCTGTAACCACGCTTGTGTTGACATCAGTAAAAACACTCTATGTCCTATAAACTGAGGCTCGCTGTGCCTGAAACACAGTGCCGAAGGCAAATTGTTTACCATCTAATATTACGACACTTTACACTGAAACGCGGGAGTTTCAACAAAAATATTGTATATTTCCATTTAAGTATTTATTCAAGTCAATTAGGAGGGAATATTATTGTAATACAACAGTTTTTAACTGAAAACCAGTACTGTGTAGTGGCTACTCTCCCCTACAACTTCCAACTGAGCTCCGGCCGCACTCCGACCAGCCAATCAGTGTACAGCCTAGAGAACTAGAAAAACTAGAAAAATGCTAGTGACAGGGGGGAAGGAGGTTCAGAGGAAGAATAAAGGGAGGATGGAAGTGAATTTTAGAAGGAGAGAACAGGTGCAGTGGCTAAACACCGCTTGCGTGAGGGGGTAGGCAAAATGCCCTGAGGGTGCAACAACCACAATCAGGACGAGGCAGAGGGAGGGCGGGAGCAGGTCCGGGCAAGCAAAGGGCCAACGCGGGTGTTCTGATAGTCGTCTTAGCCTAGGCAGTGTTGGGTGGAAGGAAGAACCAAGCGGCAAACCGAGAAAACGGTGGACGACGCCAGCACAATCAAATCAAACAGAGAAGAAAATAGAAATTTGCAGAATGAGGTTGTTTGGAGAGATGAAGGTAAAGCCTGAGCTAAGAGAACGGAGCGAGCGGAGGAAGGGTTTTTGAATCTTTTGCTTGAAATGTCAAAGTATCGTAGAGGAGGAATGAGTGTATCGTAGGAGAGGTTATAGGAGGAGCAGACCTGAGCTTACAGTCAAATTGTGAACGGAGATGAGAGTGAGAGGTTGTTAGGTTTCAGTCTTGGAGTAGGGGTCGATTAGGAGGCTTATATAAGTTGGGTATATTTGATTTGGCTTTGAGACAGAGGAGGAGGAATTTATTCAAGGGGGATGCAATGTGTTTGGAGATTGGTTGAGGGAGAGGGGAGTTTGTATTGAGAAGTAAGGTTGTATGTTAATTTAAGGTGAATTAAAAGCTAAAGGGGGGTTGTTGTGGAGGTAAAAGCCAAATGTAGTAAGGGGAGAGGAGGACAGGATAATGCTGTCAGCATTTCGTTGCTGGAGAGAGGAGAGGAGAGAGAGGAGGCGAAGAGGAGAGGCTTCGAGGTCTTAAGGTTATTTTATAGTATGGTAGGATTTCGAGATCGATATGTTTTGTGTTGCAATGAATAGTTGTATTGAGTCAAATGTTTGTTTGTTTGTTTTTTTTTTTTTAATAGGAGGTTTGTTAGAGCTCGGTATATTAGTTTTCTGGAGGATTGTAGGTATTGATTCTAAGATGTGAAGGTTAGGAAGGTTTTCTTGGGGAGGATTGAAGGTGTTGATTAGTGATTGATAGTGAATTAGCCTTTTTTCTTTTTTTAATAGAGGATTGTGAGTAAGGTCAGTGTTAAGCTTCTTCTGGAAGATAGACTGTGTATTGGTTATGTCAAGAGCCATTAATCATTTATTCTCTCTTACATGTAGTTTGTGAGTTCTGGCCCCATTCTTGAGGGAGAGGGTTTAGTATAGGTACATTATCCACCCTCCTCGACCTTATTGGCCAAGAGAGGCGTTCAAATGTCGTCTGCAATTTGGTACTTGTTTTTATTAGTACACTTCCGACTCCACATAGGAGGTGCCCATAAAAAGTAAGTGGTAACATTTTGAGGGAGAGAATTTTGCTTTGGGAGGATGATAGGGTGTGGTTATTAATTAGAAGAATGATTATTTTTAGATTGCTAGTAATGCCACAAGTAGGTTTTTATTTTGGGGGATTGTTAGGTTTTTTTTTTTGGGGTGTTAAAGAAGTTGAGGGTTAATATTTTTTTTATTTTTTTTGTCGGATGGTCTTGTTTGAGTTGGTGGCGGGCTTGGAGGAGAGGGGGGAGGAAGGAACGGTCAAGTCAGTAAGGTATGTTGAAATTATTTAAAGAAGAAGTTAGGTTAACAGAAGAGGTTGATTAAGCAGGTTAGGGGAATCGTTGGGTGAGGTTAAGAGAGAAGAAGTTTAATTTGGGGAAAACCAGATAGAAATTCTCGGAGCAGGGATGAGGTCAAAATTGTCGAGTGACCGTGATGTGTGTGTTGAGCAGTATGCAAGGTGATGGTGACTGTGTTTGGGGGAGTCGGGAGGTTGAGGGGAGTGTGCTAGGTTCGTGTCGGGGTTGATTTCTGTTTCCTTTGGGGTAGTGCCGTATAGATGTATTTTGATTATTGATTTGGTTGGATGAGTGTATTGCATAATTCTTTTGCTGTCAGGTGTATAGGGAGAAAGGGGGGAGGTGTTCTTCCTCTTTGGTCTAGGGGTCTTGACCACTAGTTCTGTGGGGGGATGGGCTGCCATTTTGTTCTTCGGAGTCTGGGGTGTTAGGGGAGGATTGGGTTTTGTTTGGGTGTTTGTGGTCCGGGAGTTCGACGTAGTCATGTAGGAGAAGTCGGGTGTAGGCGAGGTGGAGGTGGAGGGACCGGGAGGTTCTGGACTGTTTACTTTGGGGGGTGAGGTAATGGTAGATTGGTGAGATAAGTCAGGTGTGGGCATGGCAGAAGTGGAGGGGTGAAGGGAGATTACAGTGGATTCTCTGGGGGGTGGGGGGGGGCATGTTGGTCCGGTCGGAGATGGGGGCAGTGGGGAAGATGAGGTCGGGACCGGTTCTGAAGGAGACAGGAATGTTTATGGTAGGGAGGCCGTTAGCCTTCAAACCCTCAATTGCCAGTTGTAGAAAAAGTGATCTGTTACCGTTGCTTAGGGTATGTGCCAGAAGTATGATGATGGTGATTTTTGCGTCAGTGTCGGGGGAGGGGAGGGGGGCGGTCAGGTTGTTGGTCCAGCAAGTGCGGGTGGGGAGAGTCGTGGGAGTAGGGAGTGAGTGGTGGGGAGGAGGAGGTGGTGCTGTGGGAGGTGCAGTGGGAGGTGAGGGTCGGCGGGGAGGGAGTGGTGTTGTGCTGTTATCGAGTCTGATTTGGCACTTGTTGCTGATGGCAGAGTGTGGGCCTTTACAATTGCAGCATTTAGTTACAATGGCAGTGCAGTTTCTGTATGAGTGGCCTTGATTGGCATATTTTGAACAAGTTAGTGTGTTACTGCAACGGTTGGTGGTATGTCCAAATTGGTAGCAGTTGTAGCATTGGTGAACTGGAATGTAGTGTTGGAATTCAATGTTTCGTGAGGGGATGATGTTATTGCCGAATTTTATTCCGTTGGATTTTAATTTGATGGCGTCAGTTTGTGTAGCTGTAGTGATTTTTAACATGGGGAGAGTTCCCATCCGGGCTGCATATGTCATTTGGGAGGTGTTGTGTGTGTTGAGTTCTGTCAATAGGTTAGGGTTGTCAAGGATATGAGGGATGACTTTTCTACATATGAGGGTGCATTTTGCGCTGTATTCGGGTGAGCTGAGGACCGTTAAGCCATTGTCTTTTAGTTTTTTGTTCAATGCTGGGGAGTGGAATTGGTCGGCGTCTTCGTCATTCTGTACAAATATTTTGATAATGTCGTCATTGGTGAAGGAACGGATTTGGAAGATCAAAGTCAGCTGAAAAATGAGTGAAGCGAGGTCTGTGCACGGTTGGATGGTACGGTCCACTTTAATTTTAATAGATGGCATGTTTTCAAATTTTGGAGATTTATGGAGATCTCCCCTAACAATTGTCCCTGATTTCCTGCGCCCCTCACGTAGGGGAGGCCCTGCACTATCACAGAGGTCCCCAGGCGAATCGGCAGGCGGTGCTGACCCCCCGCCCTTCACACAAACACGCACTAGCGAGGTGTGGGGACAGAGGGCGTTTCCAGACGAATACTCCCCTGTACGTCAACTGACAGGGGAATAGGTCCTTTCACGGCACGGAAGAGAAGAGTTAGAGTGGTAGAAAAAGGTCTGAAAACTTACTGATGACTCTTTCTTCACACCAAGCCCCTCAGCAGCATTCGGGGTTCCTAAGGGAGGTCCGATACTGTAGGAGAGGCTCAATGTGTCGATTGAATCAACAGTTTTGTCAGTTATGGAGAATGGAGTCAGGTGCTTGTGATTTCCCGGGTAAGTGGGAAGGTGGGAGAGGTCCCAGAACTAGCGAGTCAGCTGTGTATGTTTGTTCTCCGGCGTCCCCATCGCTCTGCGTGTCTGCTCTCTATGGTGGTCCTGGCTCCACTGACAAGTTTAGAAGAACTAGAACTAGAAAAATGCTAGTGACAGGGGGGAAGGAGGTTCAGAGGAAGAATAAAGGGAGGATAGAAGTGAATTTTAGAAGGAGAGAACAGGTGCAGTGGCTAAACACCGCTTGCGTGAGGGGGTAGGCAAAATGCCCTGAGGGTGCAACAATCACAATCAGGACGAGGCAGAGGGAGGGCGGGAGCAGGTCCGGGCAAGCAAAGGGCCAACGCGGGTGTTCTGATTGTCGTCTTAGCCTAGGCAGTGTTGGTAAAGCGTAGGAAGAACCGCCCCGCCACGGCGGCGGCGCAAGCCGAGAAACGCAGGTGGACGGACCCACAGGCAGCACACGATCAAATCAAACAGAGAAGGTGAAAGTATAGAAATTTTGCTAGTCGTAGGGTTGTTTGGAGAGAGATGAAGGTAAAGTCTTTGAGCTATGTCAAAGAGGAACGGAGCGAGTTGGAGGAAGGGTTTTTGAATCTTTGAGCTTGAAATGTAAAAGTATTCATAGTAAGGAAGGATGAGCGTATCGTAGGAGAGTTTTTAGTAATAGCAGCAGACAGATTTGAGCTTTTTTGTCAAATTATGAACGGAGACGAGAATGAGATATAGGTTGAGTGGTTTCAGTCTAGAGTTAGGTCAATTTTATTAAGAATTGGATGTCACAGACGTTGGGTATGTTTGATTAGGTTCTGAGAGTTGTGGGTCTTTTAGCTATGTCAGAGAGAAATGGAGAGAGTTGGAGGAAGAGTTTTGAATCTTTGAGTTTGAAATGTCAAAGTATTCGTAGTGAGGAAGGATGAGTGTATCGTAGGAGAGTTGTTTAGTAATGGCAGGAGGCAGATTTGAGCTATGTCAAATTGTGAACGGAGATGAGAGTGAGATATAGGTTGTTAGGTTTCAGTCTTGAGTTAGGTCGATTTTGGTAAGGTGGCTTTGTCTGGCGGGGGGGGGATGTTGTGTTTGGAGATTGGTTGAGGGAGGGGGGGAGTTTGTGTTTGGGGATTGATGGGGGTGGCGGTTGTATGTTAATTTAAGGTGAATTAAAATTGCTTAAGGGGGGTTGTTGTGTGAGTGTGTATGTGTTTGCATGTAAATGTAAGGGGAGAGAGGGAGGGTTAGGATAATGTTATAAGGTCAGGTATGGTTCGGTTGTCCGGAGGAGGGGGGAGGAGAGGAGAGGAAAAGGGAGGCGAAAGGGGGAAAGGGGGGCTTTGGAGGTTCTTGGGTTAATTTATGGTATGGTAGGATTTCTTAGGAATGATATGTTTTGTGTTGCTAATGAATAGTTGTATTGCGTCATATGTTTTTATTTATTTAGGAGGGTCAAAGGGGCTTGTTAGAAAGGTCGGGTATATTAAGTTTTTATTTTGGGAGGATTGTAGGTATTGATTTCTAAGAGGGGTTGTGAGTAAGGTTGGGTAGGTTAAGTTTTTCTTTTGGGAGGATTGAAAGGTTTGATTAAGTGATTGGATAGTGAGCTGTATTTTTACAGATGGACTGTGAGTAAGGCCAGTGGGCTGCTTCTTTCCTTTTGGGAGTGATCAGGCCTTTGCAGTGGCTGGCAGAGCTACACTATTGCATCTCTTTCTGCATTGTGAGTTCTGGGCCCCATTTCCTTGAGGGAGAGGGGTTTGCATAGGTACATTGCACCTCCCCGACCTTATTGGCTAAGAGAGGCGTTCAATGTCGTCTGCAATTTGGTACCATTTTATTAGGTTCAATCTCCGACCTGGCCATTGGCGGAGGTGCCCATAAAACAAAGTGTTGGTAACATTCTTGGAGTGAGAGGGCTTATGCATTGGTACACTGTGAACTCCCCACCGACTCTCATTGGCTAAGGAAACGTACATGCCATCTGAGTTAGTATGGGATGGCAAGTTAGGCATTTGTTTTGGGATATGATAGGCGTGGTTAGTTAATGGTAGAATGGCTATTTTTATCTTGTGTGTGGATTGCTAGCAACGGCTGGTATGTTAGGCTCTTTTGTTTCTGGGGAGGAGTGATAGGCGTGTGGTTAGTTAATGCAGAATGGTTATTTTTATTTGTGTGGGATTGCTAGTAAATGGCTAAGTACGTTAGGTTTTTATTTTGGGGATTGTTAGGTCTTTTCTTTTCTTATTTTGGGGAGTGTTAGTGCAGGCTGAGTGGTTAAGTATTTTTTTGTCGGAGGGTCTTGAGCCTGAGCTACGGCGTGGCCTTGAGGAGGGGGGAGGAGGAATTGGCGTCAGGAAAGGCAAGCTAAAGTTGGGTGGAATATATTGGGTGTGGGGCTGAGAAGAGGTTAGGTTGCTTTGAGGTTAGCTGGTTGGGAAGGTAAGAAAAAGTTTAAATGATGAAGGACAAGCTAAGCGATCAAGAAGTTCGGGCAACTGGGCAAAGAGGAAAGGAAGCTCAACTCAAAACGGTAAAAAGTTCTATAGGGAAGATATCAATACAAGGGAGGTGGGAGGGGAGTGTTTGGTCTGTTTAGTACTTAAAGATAGAAATTCTGGGGTGCAGGGATGAGGTCTAAATTGTCGAGTGACTGTGAGCGTGGTGGTATGAGTGTTGTGTATGCAAGTGAGGGAAGGGCAGTTACGTGACTGTGTGTGGGGGAGTCGGGAGGTTGAGGGGAGTGTGCTAGGTTCGTGTCGGGGTTGATTTCTGTTTCCTTTGGGGTAGTGCCGTATAGGTTTACTTTGATTATTGATTTGGTTGGATGAGTGTATTGTATAATTTTTTTGCTGTCAGGTGTATAGGGAGAAAGGGGGGAGGTGTTCTTCCTCTTTGGTCTAGGGGTCTTGACCACTCGTTCTGTGGGGGGAAGGGCTGCCATTTTATTCTTGGGAGTCTGGGGTGTTAGGGGAGGATCGGGTTTGGTTTGGGTGTTCGTGGTCCGGGAGTTCAACGTAGTCAAGTGGGAGAAGTCGGGTGTAGGCAAGGTCGAGGTGGAGGGGCCGGTATATTTTGGACTGATTACTTTGGGGGGTGAGGTAATGGTAGAATGGTGAGATAAGTCAGGTGTAGGCATGGCAGAAGTGGAGGGGAGGAGGGAGACAGTGGATTCTCTGGGGGGTGGGGGGGGCATGTTGGTACGGTCGGAGATGGGGGCAGTGGGGAAGATGAGGTCGGGACCGGTTCTGAAGGAGTCGAATGTTTATGGTAGGGAGGCCGTTAGCCTTCAAACCCTCAATTACCAGTTTTAGAAAAAGTGATCTGTTACCGTTGCTTAGGGTATGTGCCAGAAGTATGATGGTGGTGATTTTTGCGTCAGTGTCGGGGGACGGAAGGGGGGCGGTCAGGTTGTTGGTCCAGCAAGTGCGGGTGGGGAGAGTCGTGGGAGTAGGGAGTGAGTGGTGGGGCGGAGGAGGTGGTGCTGTGGGAGGTGCAGTGGGAGGTGAGCTCCAATGAGAACTAGAACTAGAAAAATGCTAGTGACAGGGGGGAAGGAGGTTCAGAGGAAGAATAAAGGGAGGATGGAAGTGAATTTTAGAATGAGAGAACAGGTGCAGTGGCTAAACACCGCTTGCGTGAGGGGGTAGGCAAAATGCCCTGAGGGTGCAACAACCACAGTCAGGACGAGGCAGAGGGAGGGCGGGAGCAGGTCCGGGCAGGCAAAGGGCAAACGCGGGTGTTCTGATTGTCGTCTTAGCTTAGGCAGTGTTGGTAAAGCGTAGGAAGAACCGCCCCGCCACGGCGGCGGCGCAAGCCGAGAAACGCAGGTGGACGGACGCACAGGCAGCACACGATCAAATCAAACAGAGAAGGTGAAAATATAGAAATTTGCTAGTCGTAGGGTTGTTTGGAGAGAGATGAAGGTAAAGTCTTTGAGCTATGTCAAAGAGGAACGGAGCGAGTTGGAGGAAGGGTTTTTGAATCTTTGAGCTTGAAATGTCAAAGTATTCATAGTAAGGAAGGATGAGCGTATCGTAGGAGAGTTTTTAGTAATAGCAGCAGACAGATTTGAGCTTTTTTGTCAAATTATGAACGGAGACGAGAATGAGATATAGGTTGAGTGGTTTCCAGCCAGAGCCAGGCCAAATTAAAGAACCGACGTCAAAGACGCTGCGACGATTAGGTCAGAGCAGTGCTTCATCCGCGCCAGAGAGAAAACGGAGAGAGCGAGAAGAGAACCTCAGCCGAAATGCCAAAGCATTCGAACAAGAACGAGTGCATCAGGAGAGAGCCGAGAATGGCAAGGCAGATTTGAGCCACGTCAAATCAGAACAGAGCAACAGAGAAAGGCAGTTACTCAGTCCTGGAGCAGGCCGATTCTGCTGCGGTCTATCCTCGGCGGATGTTGTGTTTGGAGATTGGTTGAGGGAGGGGGGGAGTTTGTGTTTGGGGATTGATGGGGGTGGCGGTTGTATGTTAATTTAAGGTGAATTAAAATTGCTTAAGGGGGGTTGTTGTGTGAGTGTGTATGTGTTTGCATGTAAATGTAAGGGGAGAGAGGGAGGGTTAGGATAATGTTATAAGGTCAGGTATGGTTCGGTTGTCCGGAGGAGGGGGGAGGAGAGGAGAGGAAAAGGGAGGCGAAAGGGGGAAAGGGGGGCTTTGGAGGTTCTTGGGTTAATTTATGGTATGGTAGGATTTCTTAGGAATGATATGTTTTGTGTTGCTAATGAATAGTTGTATTGCGTCATATGTTTTTATTTATTTTTTTATTTATTTTATTTATTTATTTATTTTTTTTTTTATTAGGAGGGTCAAAGGGGCTTGTTAGAAAGGTCGGGTATATTAAGTTTTTATCTTGGGAGGATTGTAGGTATTGATTTCTAAGAGGGGTTGTGAGTAAGGTTGGGTGGGTTAAGTTTTTCTTTTGGGAGGATTGTAGGTTTTGTTAGTGGTTGGCAGAGTTGGGTTAATTATTGCATTCTCTCTTTCTTGCAGGTATTGTGAGTTCTGGCCCCATTCTTGAGGGAGAGGGTTTGTGTACAGGTACATTGCACCCCTCCCCGACCTTGTTGGCTAAGAGAGGCGTTCAATGTCGTCTGCAATTTGGTACCGTTTCTAGGTACACCTCTCCGACCTTATTGGCTAAGGGAGGTGCCCATAAAACAGTGTTGATAACATTCTTGAGGGAGAGGGCTTGCGTACAGGCACTGTGGAACTCTCCCCGACCTTATTGGCTAAGGGAAACGTACATGTCATCTGAGTTAGTATGGGATGGGTAAGTTAGGTATTTGTTTTGGGAGGAGTGATAGGGTGTGGTTAGTTAATGGTAGAATGGTTATTTTTTATTTTGTGTGGGATTGCTAGTAACGGCTGGGTAAGTTAGGTTTTTATTTTGGGAGGAGTGATAGGGTGTGGTTAGTTAATGGTAGAATGGTTATTTTTTATTTTGTGTGGGATTGCTAGTAACGGCTGGGTATGTTAGGTTTTTGTTTTGGGAGGATTATTTAGGGTCTTTCTTTCTTTTTGTTTGGAGTGTTAGTGCAGGTTGAGTGGGTTAGTTTTTTTTTTTTTTTTTTTGTCAGGTGGTCTTGAGCTCTGGAGCTGGTGGCGCAAATGGAGGAGGGGGGAGGAGGGAATTGGCTCACATCAGGTAAGGTTAGGGTTAGGTTGGGTGGGGAATCATTGGGTGTGGGGCTGAGAAGAGGTTAGGTTAAGCTTGCTAGGCTAGGGTTGATTGCTAGGGTTAGGTGGGGAATCGTTGGGTGTGTGGGCTGAGGAGAGGTTAGGTTATCAGGTTAGGGCTGATTTGGCTAGGCTGGGTGGGAACTGCTGGGTGAGGGTTAATGAGAGGTTAGGTTTAATTTGGGGAAATTGCTGGGTGTGGCTATAGGAAGATATTAATATAAGGGAAGTGGAGGAGGTTTGGTCTGTTTTAGTACTCTAAAGATGGAAATTCTGGGGTGCAGGGATGAGGGGTCTGTGTCAGAGTGACAGTGAGCGTGGTGGCATGAGTGTTGTGTGTATGAGGGAAGGGCAGCCATGCGGACTGTGTGTGGGGAGTTGGGAGGGGTTGAGGGGAGGTGCTAGGTTCGTGTCGCTGATTTCTGTTTTGGGTAGTGCCAGTAGGCTACTTTGATTATTGATTTGGCTGGATTATGTATTGTATATTCTTTTGCTGTCAGGTGTATAGAAAGGGGGAGGTTCTTCCCTCTTGGTCTAGGGTCTGACCACCAGTTCTGGGAAGGCCAGCAATACGTAACCGAACGAAGCAATCGA
>NW_024711080.1:0-3912 GCF_018991925.1 Homarus americanus | reverse complement strand
TGGATGGCGGCAATCTGCCCCTACATGAAGGGTGCACGACACACAACCATCCTTCTGTGTCCTGGATGGTGGCACTTGCTCTCCTACATGAAGGGTGAACGACACACAACCATCCTTCTATGTCCTGGATGGCGCCCCACCCTACATGAAGGGTGAACGACACACAACCAGCCTTCTATGTCCTGGATGGCGGCACCTGCCACCCTACATGAAGGGTGGACAACACACAACCATCCTTCTGTGTCCTGGATGGCGGCACCTGCCCCCCTACATGAAGGGTGGACGACACACAACCATTCTTCTATGTCCTGGATGGTGGCACCTGCCCCCCTACATGAAGGGTGGACGAAACACAACCATCCTTCTGTATCCTGGATGGTGGCTCCTGCCCCCCTACATGAAGGGTGAACGACACACAACCATCCTTCTGTGTCCTGGATGGTGGCAGCTGCCCCCCTACATGAAGGGTGGACGACACACAACCATCCTTCTGTGTCCTGGATGGTGGCACCTGCCCCCCTACATGAAGGGTGACTGACACACCACCATCCTTCTATAACCAGCATGCACCTACCCCCTACATGAAATGTGACTACACACAACCATCCTTCTATGTCCGGGATGGCGGCACCTGCCCCCGTGATGAAGGGTGGGAAGACACAACCATCCTTCCTTCTTGTCCTCGATGGTGGCACTCCGCCCCCCCATGAAGGTATTTGCCACACAACCATCCTTCTATATCCTGGAAGGCGGCACCGGCCCCCTACATGAAGGGTGGACGACACACAACCATCCTTCTGTGTCCTGGATGGTGGCACCTGCCCCCCTACATGAAGGGTGGACGACACACAACCATTCTTCTATGTCCTGAATGGTGGCACCTGCCCCCCTACATGAAGGGTGGACGAAACACAACCATCCTTCTGTGTCCTGGATGGTGGCACCTGCCCCCCTACATGAAGGGTGAACGACACACAACCATCCTTCTGTGTCCTGGATGGTGGCACCTGCCCCCCTACATGAAGGGTGGACGAGGCACAACCATCCTTCTGTGTCCTGGATGGTGGCAACCTGCCCCCCTACATGAAGGGTGACGACACACAACCATCCTTCTGTGTCCTGGATGGTGGCACCTGCCCCCCTACATGAAGGGTGGACGACACACAACCATCCTTCTGTGTCCTGGATGGCGGCACCTGCCCCCCTACATGAAGGGTGGACGACACACAAGCATCCTTCTGTGTCCTGGATGGTGACACATGCCCCCCTACATGAAGGGTGGAAGACACACAACCATCCTTCTGTGTCCTCGATGGTGGCACCTGCCCCCCTACATGAAGGGTGGACGACACACAACCATCCTTCTGTGTTCTGGATGGTGGCACCTGCCCCCCTACATGAAGGGTGGACGACACACAACCATCCTTCTGTGTCCTGGCTGGTGGCACCTGCCCCCCTACATGAACGGTGGACGACACACAACCATCCTTCTGTGTTCTGGATGGTGGCACCTGCCCACCTACATGAAGGGTGGACGACACGCAACCATCCTTCTGTGTTCTGGATGGTGGCACCTGCCCCCCTACATGAAGGGTGGACGACACGCAACCATCCTTCTGTATTCTGGATG
The DNA here is from genome assembly GCF_018991925.1 of Homarus americanus. Lineage (NCBI taxonomy): Eukaryota > Metazoa > Arthropoda > Malacostraca > Decapoda > Nephropidae > Homarus > Homarus americanus. The sequence goes on along the minus strand of NW_024711080.1, from coordinate 2,282 downwards.
CCGCCCCCCCCCACCCCTACATGAAATGTAGACGACACACAACCATCCTTCTGTGTTCTGGATGGCGGCACCTGCCCCTCTACATGAAGGGTGGTCGACACACAACCATCCTTCTGTGTCCTGGATGGCGCCTCTCCGCCCTACATGAAGGGTGGACGACACACAACCATCCTTCTGTGTCCTGGATGGGGCCCCCCCACCCCCACATGAAGTGTGTGGACGACACACAACCCCTCCTTTGTGTCCTGGATGGTGGCACCTGCACCCCTTACATGAAGGGTGCACGACACAACCATCCTTCTGTGTCCTGATGGCGGCACCTGCCCCCCCCAATATGAAGTGCGTGGACGACAAACAACCATCCTTCTGTGTCCTGGATGGCGGCACCTGCCCCCCTACATGAAGGGAAGACGACACACAACCATCCTTCTGTGTCCTGGATGGTGGCACCTGCCCCCATACATGAAGGGTGGACGACACACAACCATCCTTCTGTGTCCTGGATGGTGGCACCTGCTCCCCTACATGAAGGGTGGACGATACACAACCATCCTTCTGTGTCCTGCATGGCGGCACCTGCCCCCATACATGAAGGATGGACGACACACAACCATCCTTCTGTGTCCTGGATGGCGGCATCTACCCCCCTACATGAAGGGTGGACGACACACAACCATCCTTCTGTGTCCTGGATGGTGGCACCTGCCCGCCTACATGAAGGGTGGACGACACACAACCATCCTTTTATGTCGTGGATGGCGGCACCTGCCCCCCTACATGAAGGGTGGACGACACACAACCATCCTTCTGTGTCCTAGATGGTGGCACTTGCCCCACTACATGAAGGGTGGACGACACACAACCAACCTTCTATGTCCTGGATGGCGCCCCTCCCCCCCTACATGAAGGGTGGACGACACACAACCAGCCTTCTATGTCCTGGATGGCGGCATCTGCCCCCCTACATGAAGGGGTGGACGACACACAACCATCCTTCCAGGTTCTGGATGGTGGCACCTGCCCACCTACATGAAGGGTGGAATGACACGCAACCATCCTTCTGTGTTCTGGATGGTGGCACCTGCCTCTACATGAAGGGTGGACGACACGCAACCATCCTTCTGTATTCTGATGCCGCCCCCCACCCCTACATGAAGGGTGGACGAAACGCAACCATCCTTCTGTGTTCTGGATGGTGGCACCTGCCCCTCTACATGAAGGGTGGACGACACACAACCATCCTTCTGTGTCCTGGATGGCCCCTCTCCGCCCAACATGAATGGTGGACGACACACAACAAACCTTCTGTGTCCTGGATGGCGCCCCCTTCCCACCCCTACATGAAGTGTGGACGACACACAACCATCCTTCTGTGTTTTGGATGGTGGCACCTGCCCCTCTACATGAAGGGTGGACGACACACAACCATCCTTCTGTGTCCTGGATGGTGGCACCTGCCCCCCTACATGAAGGGTGAACGACACACAACCATCCTTCTGTGTCCTGGATGGTGGCACCTGCCCCCCACACACAAAGGTGGACGACACACAACCATCCTTCTGTGTCCTGATGGCGCCCCCCTATATGAAGCGTGGACGACACACAACCATCCTTCTGTGTGCTGGATGGTGGCACCTGCCCCCCTATATGAAGGGTGCACGACACACAACCATCCTTCTGTGTCCTGGATGGTGGCACTTGCTCCCCTACATGAAGGGTGAACGACACACAACCATCCTTCTATGTCCTGGATGGCGCCCCCCCTACATGAAGGGTGAACGACACACAACCAGCCTTCTATGTCCTGGATGGCGGCACCTGCCCCCCTACATGAAGGGTGGACGACACACAACCATCCTTCTATGTCCTGGATGGCGCCCCTCACCCCTACATGAAGGGTGGACGACACAAAACCATCCTTCTATGTCCTGGATGGCGGCACCTGCCACCCTACATGAAGGGTGGACAACACACAACCATCCTTCTGTGTCCTGGATGACGGCACCTGCCCCCCTACATGAAGGATGGACGACACACAACCATCCTTCTATGTCCTGGATGGCGGCACCTGCCCCCCTACATGAAAGGTGGATGACACACAACCATCCTTCTGTGTCCTGGATGGCGGCAACTGCCCCCACTACATGAAGGGTGGACGACACACAACCATCCTTCTATGTCCTGGATGGCGGCACCTGCCCCCCTACATGAATGGTGGACGACACACAACCATCCTTCTGTGTCCAAGATGGTGGCACCTGCCCCCCTACATGAAGGGTGGA
>NW_024711079.1:0-6047 GCF_018991925.1 Homarus americanus | reverse complement strand
TATAGATGTTAATGAATATGATGTATTTCTTCGTGTGTGAACCTCTGTCCTGCATGACAGTGAGAAGTGATACCACCCTCAGTGTCAAGACCTGACTGAATTACTCAGAATAGGCAAACTGTACTACAAGCTCTGCCAATAAATTTGTTAAATTGAAAAAAAAAACCCTCAAAGGCAGACCCGGGCAACGCCGGGTTACCCAGCTAGAATAAAATTATAAAAAAATAATTCTGGCTATGGTACGAGAATCTAGATACTCTAGAACATACTTAAGATGACGCGTGTGTTTTCCACCTACCCACCCACCCTCCCTCCCTTCCTACACCAACAATACCCTCCCTTCCTAGATCAATAATACCCTCCTCCCTACACCAACAATACCTCCTTCCTAGATCAACAATACCCTCCTTCGTACATCAACAATACCCTCCTCCTACACCAACAATACCCTCCCTCCCTACACCAACAATACCCTCCTTCCTAGATCAACAATACCCTCCCTTCCTAGATCAACAATACCCTCCCTTCCTATACCAACAATACCCTCCTTCGTACATCAACAGACATCTCCCTTCCTACATCATCAATACCCTCCTCCCTAGATCAACAATACCCTCCCTCCCTAGATCAACAATACCTCCTTCCTACCAACAATACCCTCCTTCCTAGACCAACAATACCCTCCTTCCCTAGACCAACAATACCCTCCTTCCTAGATCAACAATACCCTCCTTCGTACATCAACAATATCCTCCCTTCACCATCATCAATACCCTCCTTCCCTACACCAACAATACCCTCCTCCCTACACCAACAATACCCTCCCTCCCTACACCAACAATACCCTCCTTCCTAGATCAACAATACCCTCCCATCCTAGATCAACAATACCCTCCCTTCCTACATCAACAATACCACTCCCTAGATCTACAATACCCTCCTCCCTAGATCAACAATACCCTCCTTCCTACATTTACAATACCCTCCCTCCCCTACACCAACAATACCCTCCTTCCCTACATCAACAATACCCTCCCTAGATCTACAATACCCTCCCTCCCTAGATCAACAATACTCTCCTTCCTACATCAACAATACCCTCCTCCCTACACCAACAACCCTCCTTCCTACATCAACAATACCCTCCTTCACCATCAACAATACCCTCCTTCCTACATCAACAATACCCTCCCTCCCTAGACCAACAATACCCTCCCTCCCTACACCAACAATACCCTCCTTCCCTATCAACAATACCCTCCTTCCTACATCAACAATACCCTCCCTTCCCACACCAACAATACCCTCCCTCCCTACACCAACAATACCCTCCTCCCTACACCAACAATACCTCCTTCCTCACACCAACAATACCCCTCCCTTCCTACATCAACAATATCCTCCCTCCCTACACCAACAATACCCTCCCTTCTACATCAACAATACCCTCCCTAGATCTACAATACCCTCCCTCCCTACACCAACAACCCTCCTCCTAGATCAACAATACCTCCTTCCTACATCAACAATACCCTCCCCTCCCCTACACCAACAATACCCTCCCTTCCCTAATATCAACAATACCCCTCCCTCCCTAGATCAACAATACCCTCCCTTCCCTAGATCAACAATACCCTCCCCTTCCCTGATCAACAATACCCTCCCTTCCTAGATCAACAATTCCCTCCCTCCCTACACCAACAATACCCTCCCTTCCTAGATCAACAATACCCTCCCCTCCCTAGATCTACAATACCCTCCCTTCCTAGATCAACAATACCCTCCCTCCCTAGATCAACAATACCCTCCTTCCTAGATCAACAATACCCTCCCTTCCTAGCTCAACAATACCCTCCCTCCTACACCAACAAACCCCTCCTTCCTAGATCCAGCAATACCATCCCCTCCCTACACCAACAATACCATCCCTCCCTACACCAACAATACCCTCCTCCCTACACCAACAATACCGTCCTCCATACATCAACAATACCCTCCTTCCTAGATCAACAATACCCTCCCTTCTAGATCAACAATACCCTCCCTCCCTACACCAACAATACCCCTCCTTCCTACACCAACAATACCCTCCCTTCCTAGATCAACAATACCCTCCCTCCCTAGATCAATAATACCCTCCTCCCTACACCAACTACCCTCCTTCCCTACATCAACAATACCCTCCCTAGATCTACAATACCCTCCCTCCCTAGATCAACAATACCCTCCCTCCCTTGATCAATACACCCCTCCTCTCTACACCAACAATACCCTCCCTTCCTACACCAACAATACCCTCCTTCCCAACACCAACAATATCCTCCCTCCCTACACCAACAATATCCTCTCTCCCTACACCAACAATATCCTCTCTCCCTACACCAACAATACCCTCCTTCCTAGATCAACAGTACCCTCCCTCCCTACACCAACAATACCGTCCCTCCCTCCCTCCTTGGCTCATCGCCCTCCCTTTATTTAATTTTTCATAGTTTACGAACCTAAATTTCACACAAGTTCACCTTCTCAAAACCCAATTAACTATTTTTTGCCTCACGTGACCCAGTACAGTATTGCCCTATTTTTTAATTCCTCACTTTACATCTCAGAGGCCAGACGCCATTACCTACAATAACAAGTTTCCCCGAGGCGAAAATGAAGCCGTATGTGGCACTAGTGAACACCTACAGTACACCTGGACGGAGAATGGGCTCAAAAACAGCGATGACAGAATGCAAATGGTCTGCCGTGCCTTTCAAAAACCTCTACCCTCTTTACCTTAACATCCCCCCCTCCTGTGTTTTGTGAGCTAATTATCTCTCCTTCTCCCGTCGCCCTCTACCTCCTTCAATCCTCCCCTCCCCCGCCCCCTGGCCTGCCATTCTCCCCAACATAACCCGTGGCTGCCCACCTACAGGTGTAATATATCATCCCACCTTCAGTTTCCCGGCTCTCACTTATTAATAGCTTACCTGATCCTGCGTGTGGTGTATGTGTTGCGCCGTGGTTCAGCTTTTTACACAAATATAATGTCTTATACGGCGAGGATAGAGGTGAGAGTGGAGAGTACAAAGACCTTCACCGGTACACTTCACTGCTGGAAACAAACTAATCAGATGGTTCACCGGTCTTGCCGTTCCAGACGAAACAGTTTCGAACCAACCGATTCACAAAGTTCGAACCAACGACTCAAAGGGAGGGGACTCATCTTGATAGAGAAATTTACGTTATTTTAATAAGTTTGTTTATCATTTTTTATTAAATTCTTAACTGTGAGGATGTGTCATGTATCGCTATGAAGGTTAACAACAGACCAGACAATAATCCACCTGAGTGTGAACCAAACAACCCATACCCCACACCATCCTTATACGACTTAGTGAAGGCGATGCCCCGCATATACTGTACAGTGGCAGTATACAAGTTTAAGATGATCAATGGAGAGACTTAGATGTGATTGCTACTGTATACCACCCGAGATTAAGGACAGCAGTGACATAGTGGACGTTTATACAAAACTAGGGGAACTTAAGGACGGTGTAGGTGTTTCCCAATTTAAGGACCTTTGTACATTTGCTTTGCAGGTATTGTCTCTTCCAACATCCAATGCAGATGCAGAGAGACTATTTTCTAAATTGAATTTAATGAAAACAAAATCCAGAAACGCTCTGCAAACTCCTTCTATTAATTCATTAAAAGCCTTGTCTGAGGCTTTGAAATTCCAGGTTGGATGTATAAATTTTACACCAAATCAGAGGGTGCTAACTTCTATTTGATATTTTTTGTTCAATTGGTGTTTAAGGTCCCCATGTTATGTTATAATATTATATGATTTTAAGGTTTTCGTATGTGCATGTTTATATTTTGCCAAGACACTGCAATAGTTATACCTAAAATTCATGCTTTTTAATGTCCATTAATACCCAACGAAAACGTGAGGAAAAATGACGTCATAGAGTTGAGGAATAAACGGCAGCGCTGTTATAGGGTGTTCTCCAGGTGCTCCAGTCTCCTCCTGCACTAACACTTGCCCCATGAATATAAAGATAACAATTACGACCTGAATACACAGCCCTGATGCCTTACTCCTTTTAACAAATGTGTACTGTTTATAATAATTTGGAAATAATCATTTAGGTAATATAATTTCCCTGGATCCTTAACATTATGTTCCTGTATCATAAGGATGCCAATATTACAGTACTTAACAACAGATAATAGTTGCATTTGCTTACCTTAACTATTTAGACCATTCACATTTAATGTTGCAAACATTATATACATAATAATTATTGTTATAATAATGTAAAAAGATAAAATAATTTATTTACTTTTTCCTCTTGACGTCTCTTTTCCCTTCTTCATCTGTACTATTAGTCCCTTTATTCACCTTTTTTGGGCTATTTCTTTTCCATCCCTCTTACTCAACATCACCTTACTACCACTAACTGCTCGTACTGTCCAGCTTTGTACATGTTCAATCTTTTCCCACCATGACTCATCTTTTCCAATTGGATTAATTTTCTTCCCATCATCTTTTATACTTTCCCACATTTTAATCCATTTTCTGTCTGGCTATTCACTTGACCACTCAAATCACTTTGGTTTTCGTTGTTTTTATTTTGCCTCGTACGATCCTTTCCTCCAGAAATTTTTGAAACATCACCATTCGTTTCTCCATCTGTTTTCACTTTTACAAGATTTTCATCATCACTGCCGTTCATTTCTAATTCATTTTCTCCGGTTTGTTCTGATCTTCCTTGTTTGCATCATTCTTGTTTCTGCTTGGTGACATAATGCAGGTAACTGTATGTATATTATGTATGCTGGATTATATATTATGTATGTATATTATGTATGTGCTCCATTTATGTATTATTTATTCAGCCTAGCTAGCAGCGTGTGGCAATGTAATTACCATATCCCACATGCTTAATTAATGTGCCTGGCGACGTATGGAAGCTGCTAATGTATCACTTGCCATACGTCGTCTATGGAGTAGTTGACAAGCAGCCAGGTTGAGGAGAGCACTACTTCCCTCTGTGTACATATCTCTTATCCAGTAAATCGAACCTACAAAATCTATACAGGTGTTTATGTTCTCTCCTGTATATTGAACTTATTACCCAGAACATTGAACTTATTACCCAGAACATAACAGTAACCTCTACAATTTCCTCCATTCTATCCATGTTTTCACCTCTTGCCACTTCACACTCTGTCCCTGTCATATTTGTTGCTTCCATGTCATCTGCTTTATCATATTCCATATTTTCATAAGATATTTTACCTTCAGTTTGATCCGCATCATTCCTCTCTGTATGTATCTCGGCCTCACATGTAGTGGGCCTTTCCTGTACTGCATTTTCTGAACCATCTGGGTGTGTGAAACTGTGGGGAACAGGTTGTTTGGTTCACACTCAGGATGGGATGGAGAAAGGAAACTCACAATGTGCTCTCTGTTGTATTGGATGTACAATGCAGCTTGGTGCTGGGAAGTGGCAGCGTGGTTACAAGCGTGATGTAGAGAGAGCTGGTTGGTGAGGATGCTCAGAGGAGGACCAGCTTGTGGGTCGCCATGCTCGCCGGCGGGAGCGAGAGCCGCCAGGCAGCGGCGGAGGAGGAGGAGGTGTTGCTGGCTGGTTGGTGTAGGTAGAAAGAGAGAGGTCACTACGAAGTCAGGTCTTAAATAGCGGAGGTAGGCGTGGCTTAGTAGTTGACCTCCGTCATGTAAGGCGGCGCTGGTTGACCTAGACCACGAGACATACACTGGGGAATTCGCGGGATCGGCTACTCAGCGACAAACAGCGTTTGTAGGGGAGAAATCCACTACAATACTCCCTCCTTCCCTCCAGGCGGTGTAGGAGACTTGTTGTCTGCAGGGTTGCATGGCACGTGTGAGGCAGAACGGCGAGGGCGTGGATGAGCCAGCCGCTAGTGGAGGCAACTGTCTAGACACACAAGATCTGTGGGAGAAGAGAGGGAAAAAGAGGGTTGTGGAGGCGATGAATGTTGTGCTTCACTCGCGACTGGTACAGAGTCGTCAG